>NC_069499.1:72193980-72493980 GCF_027579735.1 Bombina bombina
TGGCTGTACCACTTCCCTTCACATGGCATATACTTCCTGCCCAGTTGCTACATCTCCCTGGGAAGCATAACTAGTGTTGTCTGGTGTCCAGTATTTAAAGGGACAGTATAGTATTTTTACTAGTTGTCCAGTATTTCAATGTAGCTGTATCAGTTGTGCACTTCCTGCTAATGTCCACTCCTCAAACTTAGATTTGTCTGTCCATAACACTTTTTCCAGTCTTCCTCTATCCAATTTCTGTGTTATTTTGCCCATCTTAATCTTTTCTTTTTATTGTCTTGAGATATGGTTTTTTTTGCAACTCTGCCTAGAAGGCCAGCAATTTGGAGTTGTTTGACATAGAGACTGGTGTTTTGTGAGTAGTATTTAATGAAGTTACCAGACCTGTAAGGCATCTGTTTCTCAAACTAGACACTTTAATGTATTTGTGCTCTTGCTAAGTTGTGCACCGGGGTCTCAAACCCTTTTTTTCTATTCTGGTTAGAGCTAGTTTGTGCTGTTCTGTAAAGGAAGTAGTCCACAGCGTTGTATGAGATGTTCAGTTTCTTAGCAATTTCTCACATGGAATAGTCTTTATTTCTCAGAACAACAAAAGACTGACGTTTCAGAAGAAAGTTCTTTGTCTGTAAAAAAAAAAATTCCATTACATGTGAGTAGACTTGTGTAGCAGCGAAAATTTTGGTTCATCCGAATCTTTCAGAATGAATATTCTGAAAAAAAAAGTTTTTCAGAATATTCATCTGCTGCACTATTCGGCTTGTTTTAAATTAAACCAATGCTGAATATTCCTGGAACATTTACATTTGTTTTAATTAGTTATATGAAAGGCAAAATGTATTATTGCATAAATGCAGACTTGAATACACATTGAAAATTTGGTCAGTTAGCTTAATTTATAATTAATATAAAATTAACATTGTCCAATCACTGAGGGCAACTTGGGTTCTCTGTGTCATGGCTCCGACTGGTAACTTCCCATGGTAATTCAGTTGTACTTGTCTCACGCATGCACATTATCATGGTTATATAGTCTCTGACATCATCAATAGATTACATGCCTGCTTTGTAATCACAGCCTGCAACTTCATCAGCGAGAGTTAGCAGATCCCTTGTAAATATGTATGGATTATACCCTACATAAATGAACGTTATTATTTAAATATATATTGTAAAAATATGTATCACGCAATATGCAACACCTTCTCATTTTAAACCTGTAGAAATCTCGCCTCCTTAGACTAATGGGAATTGTAAGAAAGGTATAAACAGTTTTTGTATAGGGATTGACGGACTGGATCTTAGTACCTTACTAAAAATAATATGACTTAATATGACCACAAGGAGGTATGGACATCTTTTGGGAATGTGATTAGATGTAAAACAATGCATGCGCTCCGGGACATGCACGGCCCTAATACATATGTAAATTTGAATAAATGTAATTGGGTTTTAACTAAAAGCCACAACTGTTTTGAGGGGCTGAATAGATGTTATCGCTACAAATAAAATATATTATTTATTAACTGTGGAAAGCTTTATTTCTGCATGAAAGTAAGTTTCTTTTAAACAGAATAGCATAGGTTTTAAATTATATGTTTTTTGTTTTTTTATTGAGGTAAAATGGTTACAATACACAAGTGATGGAAAAAAACACATGAAACAATATGTAAGTGCATATGCTAACAGAAAGTCGTATAATAGCATACAAAAATAATAATACATCCGTCGCACATGCGGTTTCTATTTGTCAGCCTGTAATCAATACCTCAATTAACTTTTTGTCTTTTAAGGTCTGGGTAGGGGAGTGTCTATCTGTAGCTTAAGTCAAGTCGCTGTTAATGTAGTGTAGTTACTACGGGCTATTCTTAGGTAGAGTGTATGCCTAAGAGGCATATCTATTAGTTATGCAGTGCTTTATCCATAGGTTTAATTCAGAGTCCCAGACAGGTCCGGCCTCCAGACTAAGGGTAGAAAGGAAAGAGAAAAAAAGGGAGGGTGTGTGAATACATAGGGGCTGGAGATAGGAGGAGTGGGGAAGAAGGTGTTAATGTTATACTTGAATCCAGTCACTCCAGACCACCCAGTAAAGGTCCATGGAGTCCTGTAGTCTATGTACATGTCTTTCCAAATTAGCGAAATAATTGATTAAATCGCAGACTGCTGCGATTTGAGAGGGGATCGTGTTGTTTCCAGACTCTGTCTATACATACTTTAACAGCTGCCATTGCATATACTACCATTTTCTTTGTGGGGACAGGAAGATTTTCCTCAAGAATATGGAAAAGAGCTACCTGAGGAGAGAGTGTTATATGTATATTGATAGACTGTAATAGTGTCAGGGTTTTTTCCCTGATCTGTTTGCCATGTGCTGCTGGCAGCCATTTTACTCACCTCTCTTCCTGACTCTGGTGCATACTGTTTGATGCTGCTCATTTCCTGCGCTTCCTTTTATGGCCAGACTAGTGTACATCATCCGTGTGAGACAGGATGCAGTCTCAGAATTGTGATGTCATTACTTATTATTTAAAGGGTCTCTGTTCAGTATGCTTTGCCCTTGCGTTGTCTCAGACCTGTTTGTGAGAGCTCCTGTGTATTACCTGGCTGTCTGACGTCCCTCCTGGTTCCTGATCCCTGGCTTGTTCCTGGCTGTTCTCCTTGTTCCTGATTCCGGCTCGTCTGTCTACTCGCTTTGGCTCCTGACTCGGCTCATCTGACTACCAGTTCTGGTTTTGATTCCTGGCTTGTTATTTGACTTGTGGACTTTTTATTATTTTTTGCTATTAATAATGGTGTGATTATTTTTGCACTTCTTGTCAGGATCACCGCTTGGATCAATTAGCACTAGCCCTGCAAACCCTGCTGACTCGCACTGCACATTTGGACCAAAGTGTCCCGCAAGTTATGGCTGCTCCTGTTTCCGTTGCTGCACCTAGTCCTACCAGGAGCATGTCCAGTTCTGCACCTCTACCTCAGCGATATGGAGGTGATCCTAATCAGTGCAGAGGGTTTTTGAACCAGGTGGGCATTTACTTTGAGATGTTACCTCAGGCGTTTCCATCTGACAGAGCTAAGGTGGGATTTCTCATCTCGTTGCTCTCTGACACAGCTCTTGCCTGGGCTAATCCCTTGTGGGAGACTAATAAACCTGTGATTTCAAATTACCCTGAATTTGTGGCCTCCTTTCGAAAGGGTATTTGATGTTCCGGCTCGCTCCTGCTCTGCTGCTAAACAACTCGATTCAGCAAGGTACAAGATCTGTTGCTCAGTATGCCATTGAGTTCTGTACGCTTGCCGCAGAGGTAGGTTGGAACAATGAAGCCCTTGTTGCTGCCTTCTTTCATGGGCTCTCTGATGTGATTAAAGACGAAGTTGCTGCCAGAGATTTACCAGAAGATCTTGAGGCATTGGTGTCTTTTTTTATCCTAATTGACATCAGACTAAGTGAGAGGCCCTCTTTCAAGGAGCGCATGCGGAAGCCTCCTGTTCCGTTGTCTCCTACGTGTTCGTTCCCACCCATGATTCCCTCTCCTCCCATGACTCCTGGTCCCAAATCACCAGGTACTGCTGAGCCGATGCAGTTGGGATTCACGCGTCTCTCCATGGCGGAGAGGGCCTTTAGGAGGAGGGAGGGGCTCTGCCTCTATTTTGGGTTACAGGGCCACCTTTTGAAGTCTTGTCCTACACGGCCGGGAAACGCTCACACCTAAGATCCTGTCGAGGGCAGACCTTGGGTGGTTTATCCTCGTCCCCGGAAATGCTAAAGGAGAAACCTTTGGTCATGGTTGTCCTTTCCTGGGTGGACTCCTCCATAGTCACCCAGGCTCTTGTTGACTCCGGTGCTGCGGGCTATTGCATTGACAGTGCTTTTGTATCAAAGCACTCCATTCCTGTTTTGCCTCTGTCCATTCTGCTTGCTATTGAGGCCATTGATGGCAGGCCCCTTCAGCCCACACTCATTACTCACAAAACTGCTCCGTTATCCATGGCTGTTGGGGCTCCCCATTTTGAAACCCTCCAATTCCAGGTGATAAACTCTCCGCATTTTCTGGTTATACTGGGTTATCCCTGGCTCCAAAAGCACAATCCCAGTCTCGACTGGTGCAGGTCCAAAATCTTGTCGTGGTCTCCGCAAGCTATATCCACTTGTCTTCCTAAACCAGTTAAAGTCTTGTGCATGTCTTTGGTATCTCAATTGCCAGAGGAGTACCGAGAGTTCCTCTACATTTTTGACAAGGTGTGTGCCAGGACATTGCCTCTACACCGGACTTACGATTGTGCTATAGACCTGCAAACCAGAGCTATTCCTCCTTCTAGTCTATACCAACCTGGTCTTTCTTCACCCTAGGCTGCTATATGAGTCAGACTGGCTGCCTCATAGTATATAAACACATTAGGGAAAGAAGCCCCTCCCCTTGTGATATGTCTCTGCAGAATCTTATGTGCGACCCTCTGAGTTTTCATATTCCACACATATCTCAGGAATAGTTGATATATCAATTGCAAAATTTTGTGTGGCACATTCAAAGGGAGACACCTTAAGAGATATAAAACTTTTGGAATCAGGGACATTTTAATGGTGGCTATTCTACCGAGCCAGGAGATCTCCCTATAATCCCATTTTGTTATACTAGATTTAGTTTCCCTGATAAGCGCATCGAAGTTGAGTTTGATAGTAACCTTTCTGTCTTTGCTTAGCTTAATGCCGAGGTGAGTCAAGTAATCCCTGGACCAGTTAAATTTGTAACGTTTTTGTAACTCCCTATACTGGTTCAGTAGTCCCATCGGACCCTGCCAAATGCCTTTTCAGCATCTAGCGACAGGGCCGCAATGGGCACCCCTCTGGTCCTAGCACCCGAGAGAACTGAAAGAAGTCGGGTAATATTGTCAGGACCCTGCCGTCCCTTAGTGAAACCAACCTGATCAATGTTGACCAGAGAGGGCAATATATGGGCTAGTCTGTCCGCAATCAGTTTTGAGTACAGTTTGGTATTGACGTTAATTAGCGAAATTGGTCTGTAATTGCCACAGAGCGATGGTTCCTTATCCGGCTTCGGAATAACTATGATGGAGGCCTTCAAGTTTTCACTTAAAATATGGCCTTCTGACTTAATTTCATTGAACATCTGGTGAAGGGTTTGTACTAAACGGCCGTTTAGTTTCTTATAAAAAGATCATGGGAAGCCATTGGGTCCTGGGGCTTTGTTATTTTGTAGTTGTTTTTTCACCTCTTTGATTTCACCTAGAGTAAACGGGGCTAGTAACCTATTTTTAGCTTCTTCAGTAAGAGAAGGAAGCTTCTGACTCCATTGAAAATCCGCTATCTCAGGAACTGGAGCCTCAGTAGGACGTTCATGCTGAGCGATATTATATAGTTTGTCATAGAAGTCCGAAAAGGCCTTGCCTATGTCAGATGGTGCTACGGCTCCCTGTCTGTTATGATCAATGTAGGAACTGCGCGATAACGCAGTCTTATTCCGAATTTTCCTTGCTAAAAGTGAGTCTGCTTTGTTGCTTTTATAGTACATAAGCTGTTTAAACTTAGCTAGAGCAGACTGGATTCTCTGGACCTCGAGGTCTTTAATTCTGTGTGGGGGATAGCTTGTTAAGCTTTTCTTTGGACCTGAATTCGCAGGCTAACTTCCCCAGTGGGGCAGCCCATCTAATTTGATGGGGGGTTTGTGCCACAGGGTTGGTTAGAAGGAATTCATCTATTTTCTCTACAATATCGTGTTTAAAAACTGGGGTCTCTCATAGACATGATGGGAGTTTTCAGGTAGGTCTTGCTGAAGGGGGACCTTCCCCTCCAAGTGAGAATGAGACCGCATCATGGTCAGACCAGGCACACACAGACACTCTATTAAGAGTCCAGGAGTCTATAAAAAAATGATCCAGTCTCGAATAGGACCTGTGTGGTGCAGAAAAATATGAAAAATCCCTAGCATCCAGATAGCATGACCTCCAGACATTATACAGAGAATATTGGTAAATCAGTTTTCTAAATTTGGGGGCTGTGACCAAGGAGGAGTCCAATTTTTTACCTGGGAGGAGTTTTTTGTCTATCTGGGTATCCCAGACTAGGTTGAAATTGCCTCCAATTACTACCCTATCCTGCCTCAGGCGATCTACCAAATTGAATATTTTCTGGAGGAATGGCAGCTGGCCCTGGTTTGGGGCATAAATGTTCGTGAGTGTGTAAAGGTGGTTATTTAACTTGCAAATTAAAATTAGGAAACGCCCCTCCGGGTCTTGGGTGGAACGCCAACTGCCTATTTATTAGTATAGAGACTCCTCTACTCTTTTCATGAAACGAGGAACTGTAAGTTACCACATAAAGTAGGAATTTCAGGGTGGGGGTGTTGTCAGCTGTCCAATGGGTTTCTTGGATATAAGCTACATCTGTGTGTAAAGATTTTAGGTAGTTTTAGCCCCTTAGTATTTAGTGTTGTGAAATTTAAAGTGGCCATCTGAGATGTCCGTGTGGTAGGGTATAAGAGGTGAGAGGAAAAAAAGAAATAAGAATGGAAGGGTAGGGTAGAAAAAAAAAGTCTAGAGCCCTAACGCGGGTATTAGTCTAGAGCCCTAGCGGGTATTAGTGCTGTGAGCCCTAAGGTAGTATTATATCACATTAGCAATCTGGAGCAAGTGGGATAGGTTCAGTGAATCTGTGTTGTGTTGTTTAAAGAGTATACCGTGATATTGGGGGGGGGGAGAGGAGAGGATGGATAGAAACAATTCAGTTAGTCTGTTTTCACTTACTATTCTATCACTTCCTCCCTTACTATGATTTCACAAATGTGAGAAATGTAGCGGAGTGGTCAGGGGACCTCTAAAAGGATAAGAGAGTAGGGTATATGGTATATCTCTAGTATATTGTTAATGGATCTTATACTTATCAGTCAACTAATAGTAGGGGATGAGGAACATAGTGGGCAAGGTTGTAGTCTAGGTGATTGTGGGGTGAATCGTACCTCTAAGTGTAAGTTTCTAACTTATAATTTTCAGTATATCCATCTTGTATTCTTTTAAGTCCCCGTAGTGTAGGGTCTTCCAACTACGGGGTATCCTTTTGGTGGGAGAAGGGCAATATCTGGTCCTGAAGTCAGTTTCTGCCATGGGGATATTTGTGATGCCCCAATATACATGGCCTGCAGGGGATCAGGGCCTATGATAAGCAACAGAGTGTACTGAATTGTATGTCAACCTTTAACCATTGGTGAAAAGGCCAGTCCTGCGAGTCTTAGCAAAGTAAAAACAAAATTTTAACATCATAACATAAAAACAAACCACATATGAGTCAGCGGTAACAGAGTCCCGCAGGCAACTCGATGTAACCAATTAAAACAGATAAAAAAGAAAACAGATAAACATTAGGACAATTACCTGCCTCTGGTGGCCTTGTAAATGATTGCTTTCTAGGTACCAATGTTCTAACTATGGGGCAAATGCTCCGTGGAGAGGGAAAGATAGCCTAACCCGGTGTCACTGCTTATAAAAAAAAAATATTAGACTACTCTCAAACCCCTTGAACTGTAGCAATTATGGGCCGTTACTATAGGGGAAATTCCCTAGGCATGCATTAATTGTTACAAATGGAAAAACAAACTGCAATAAATTTCCAAATGTCTAATATAACAAAATATCATAAGTAAAAATGGCCACACTCTGTCAACAATCTATGTTATATAAATCAAACGTAAATTGCGATATAGTAAAGAAAGCACCAAGCTATGTTATGGATACATAAACCAGTTTGGATACCAAATGTAGGTGACCAATCTATTAGCTGTAATGGGTGGTGTGGGATATATTTCTACCGTGTTGTATTAGCACCAAAAGTAACTCAATGTAAATTCTGCAACAGCAGAGGGTAAGTCACAGATAAAACCTTACGCTCCGTGTTTCAGGTGTTAACAGATGGATGTTTTCCACAGGTGTCGCTTTATTGATACTGAGGTCTCTCCCCTCAGTTGTATAGATACACATGCAAGACAAAAGACAGAAAAGCACACTCTCATCAAGTGGAGTTTATTAACAAGCGCACTGCGCACAAGATAAAATCGTACTTACAGAATAACAGATTAAAAACAGCATGTAAAATAGATTACTGTGTAGGAGAACCGAAAAAAATCCTCTCCGGATTAGTTTGTAAGACACCCTAATGCTCTCCCAGCATATAACCCTCGGGTGAAATCTGTTGTGGAATGCATTAATCTCACTGAACAGCTGGCAAATAAGCATAAGTGTGAATATATTGTCCAGATAGTGTAGCCCCTAGACAGTTATCTATTTTACATGCTTTTTTTAATCTGTTATTCTGTTTTTTTCTGTTACGATTTTTATCTTGTGCGCAGTGCGCTTGTTAATAAACTCTACTTGATGAGAGTAAGCTTTTCTGTCTTTTGTCTTGCATGCATTAATTGTTAGCTTCTTCATGATCTTATGTTCAAGGAAGTGGCGTATAAGATTGGACATGTTAGAGGCTCTAACTATAAGGTATGTTCCCTGTAACATGGAGCCCACAATAGTACACCTTTATTCTTGAGGGATTCTTGTGTATGTCACTGGGGCTAGCTCTGCTTAACAAAAGAGCGTAAACTTTAGGTAATTGGGCTGAGATACATTTCTATTCATTTTTGCTATTACGATCAAACCCTTGAAGCTAATAGACCGGAATAGACCACACCTGGGTGGTTATTGTGTGCCCCTTCACCTTTAGGGTAGACCCTTGTGTCTGAGTACTTCGTTATTTTTTTCACGTTCTCAGGTAGTTGGTGCCAAATATATGTTATAATATATGTTATAATAAGGGCCTTAATTTAAGAATACTTTCTATTTGATATGGAGCTCCCAAGTGGGAGCCTATGTTAAGAGAATCCTACCTATGTCACTGGAAGTAATATGGCTTTGGAAATAGCCCAAGCCCTGAGGGGGTGGGTTGGGGAAGCTCTACCATTGACATTTTAAATGTTACAAACATTACCCTTGAACATGGTAAGCAAACATTTAGTGCCATATATAAACAATACAAATGCGATTATAGCGTTCCTACAAACAATTCTAATATCAAAGCAATTGTAACGGGTCGTGAACCCCAAGTTAACATAAAAGTTTCATAACTGTAGTCCAAGTCCACAGATCCCCCTCATAGCAGAGCGGGGTACTTCTTTTCAGAGATCCGTGGGAAGATCTCAGTTATAAACAAGCAGTAATGGATGAAATAAGAGAAAGGATACTTATCAGTCTTCTGGGGACGAGCATCTTTCTGTTGATTCTTTCCTGGGAGGGTCAGACTCAAAGTTGTGTTGTTTAGCTGAGGAAAGTCTCTGCTGTAACGGCCTACCCTCATTAACTAGTGGTCGCAAAGCAGAGGAATGTGCTTCTCTTTTGTATAGTGAATTGGGACAAGTCCGGGAAGATCTGGACATTGAGAAATTTATCTGGAAAGAGGGGTTCAGAAACATGGCCCTCAGGATCTGTTCTTTGTATGTGAAGAAGTGGAATCTAGCGATAACATCTCTAGGTTTCTCTGAAGGGACATTCCTCCCCTTAGGGAGTCTGTGTACTCTGTCTATTAAAGCTTCATTTGGGTACTTAGGTGCTTTGAGTTGCTTCCATGAGGAACCCTTCCAATCCTGCTGGGGGGACATCTTCAGGAATACCCCTAAACCTTAAATTGCCGGCCATTTTAGCTTCCATGGAGTCAATCATGTCCACCAGGGCATGGGAATGATTGTTAAGGTTCACTTGTTCAATAGCGAGGTCTTCTTGTTTTCTCTTGAGTGATTCTATTCTCTCGCTAAATGCATTAATGTCCTTTCTCAACTCAAGCTCTGATCCTTTAATAGCTTTTGTTAGGGATGCTTGGAGAGTGCTAAGTCTCAGTGTCAGGGTGGAGACTATGTCTGTGGCCATGGCTTTCAGTAGATCTGCTTGGGAATGGGATTCCTGAGCTTAAGGACTGACCCTAGTCTCAGAGAATGTGTCAGAATTCTGGTCATCAACTTGAGTGTCTGGGATAGCTTTAGCTTTGAAGTGGTCTGCCACTGATTTTTTGTATTCTAATGTGCCTATAGTTTTTTTCCTTACTCCTTGGAGCATGATGATAGCCCTGCAAAAAACAAAGGTTTTTTCCCTCTTTCCTCACTCCCCTCTCTCCTTTTGCTTTTATGCACTCCCGTTATCTCAGACAGCCAGCTGGAATGTTCAAATATAAGGCATGGACAAAGGCCTAGGCTGTAGTATCCTCTTCCTATGTGGTGTTATTTCTGACCCAGAGTTCTCCTTTATGTAATAAGATCTCTCTATAGTCTCCTGGCCATGTGGAACCTAATATTAGTTATGCACCCATCTTGCTCTAGTAACGGCACATTACAACAGATTTGTCTCCCAGCCTGCTGGAGCAGCTATATGTACAGGTGTGGGCCGTGCATCACCCCTCAATTAGGATTTCTCTCAATTATCTATTCCTACAGTTTATGGAGGCAACTAAAGCAGTACGTTTATGTAGGGAAATTATGCCCCTCTGCGGAGATTGTTGGCATAGTACAGGTGAAAGTCTTTAGCACCTAAGTTTATCTCACCTTTGCAGCAGTGGCTCTGGAGAAGGGGCCCATCCAAAACGGCGCTCACGCCTGCTATTTCAGAAGGCCTTAGGTTGTAGCATCTATGTCTCCGATCGGATGTTCACCCGGCCAGTACCGGTCTTATAGATGTGAATCTGGGTAGGCTAGGTAAGTCGGTGGGTGCTGCCTATAATCTTCTCTTCTCTTTCAGATGCGGGTAGGCCTGACGCGGGAAATTCCCAGTCTCCATGAGCAGGCTCTTTGGGTCTCTTTGTCTCCGACTGGTATATAGAGCCTTTTAACCTCATAACCTCAATACCAGTACGATGCTTTGATTTGGGAGAGCAGAGTTGGGCTCCTGCAGCCACTCCTGTTTCATAGGCCTTATATCCATGGGTTGACTAAACTCGCACTGGAGGTCAATGTCCGGTTTTCTCCTTGTCAGGGATGCTAAGAGCTCGATGGGTGATTTAGGTGTTATTTTGTACCCGGTTTTTGGATTATAGCAATAGTTTAACTTTTTTTAGCGGAGGAGCTCCGATCATATGCGTCTGTTCTCACTGCTGGTAAGCTCCACCCCCTAAATTATATGTTTTTTTATGCAGTCACTTTTGCAAAGTTTTATAACCCTTTTAAACTAATGTGAATATTCCTTTAGCACCTGTAGCATTATAATTTCCTCTGGCGCTCTGGAGAGCCGCTCTAATCCCGACCGTTCTTCTTAAATCCTCTGGCCGTGCTAATAGGAAGTTTAGCACAATGGATTCTGTGGTCTGCACTAAGGACCATTAAAACAGGCTCTAGGATTAATCACGCTAAGCCTCCTATTAGCACAGCTCCGGGCAGACAGGTTGGGATTAGTGCACTAGAGTTAAGTATTTAACCCCTAAAAGTAATTTAAGGGAAATGAATGAATGATTAATTTTGTCAGCATTTCTTCATTTTCTTTAAATTTAGATGGTGCATTCCATGAAATGAACTAAACAAATGCACAAGCCTACAAATAAGCCTTCCAAAACAATTTTTTTTGTGTACATGTCTAGTCTATAGCTACTTCTCTCTCGCTGCCTGTTATCATATCCTGAGGTATATGAGGCTATGGTAGGTCTATTTCATTCCTCTGCAGTACCTAGGTTCACTTTTGGACTGACATTATCTACAGATTCTGCTAAATATAAATGTTCTTATTCCTTAAATGTCAAACGCACAGCTGTAAAAATAGGCTTAATTAATCTGATAACATGTGGGGAAAAGTGTGCATATCCTGCACTTAATCTTATGAGAGGAATAATTTATCACTTGCTGTATCAACATGACTTAAGTATTAACAAACTCTGCTCACCTTCAAGACTGTGAATGATACTGCATCTCCAGGTCAAAGAGGGATTTAGCTTTTATTATGCTTCAAATCTAACTCCAATGAAATAAAAATAAATCATTGGATAACTGTCTGCCAACATGATGCAGCCATTCTGCTTGTATTGTTTCATACATCCTTTACTATTAAATGGCAATAATATCTGTCATACAGACATTAAACTTTAAACATTCTGCCATGCATGAAAAAATTCAGGTCAAGGTGGCATTTCCATAGTTGCTGATAATCGATTGATGTAAAGCGTAAAAATGATCACTTCACAAAATCACTCATTGGCATCCATTGTAACGCATACTTTACTTTGGCATTCTGTTTACCTGCACAAAACCAGGTACAAAGTAATGGTAGTCCATTGCGTTTTATGGGTAATACCAAGTGACAAAAACATATATAAACACAGGTTTGATGATTAGTGATATATGTTTACTTGAAAGACATTGAAAGACTTTATAACATATTTATTTTTGTAAAACTTTCATTGTTGTGTACATTAAGATTTGAAATGTCCGAGCTTTTATTCTACAATAATTGTTTTTATTTTAGATTTTTTGCAGACAATGGCGCCCAATATTTGTACCTTACCATCATGGGCTTAGGTTACAAGTGGAACACAAAAATATTTGTGCAAATGAGCACTTACACCGGTCAAGTTAAATTAATAGTGCTCTTATTTTTTAACTTGTTTCCAGTTAAATGATAGCGTTCGAACGAAAGCCTCGAGCACACAAAAGCTGGAGGTCAGATGTGCAAATCCCTCACCTAATAGACTTTTATATTGTAATGTATATAAATTACACATCATAGACACATGTGCTTTATACACATAATTCCGCAGCTCAAATGGAATACACAATTATTTTTCCTTTAGTTATTAAATACCATTGATTTGACAACCTCTACAAGTATATGCTATTGGATTTGTCACCACACCACCACACACTGTACTTTAAAAATAGCCTTATTGAATCTAAATTCTTGGATATTAATGGGGCAGTGTTCTGTGATTTCCCCCTTTTATTTGTTTCCAATGATACATTTTATCTGCTGGAGTGTATTACATAGTTATATTATTTTATAATTTAAAATAGCTGCCTTTACCTGTTTTATGCCCACCTATACTATAGATTTCAGTTTAGAAAGACTGTGTAAACAAAGAAGTTTAAATGAAATCAAGCTCCAGTGGGGGTTGAGAAAAGAGATAATAAAATATTCATTTTCATGTACCAATTTCCAGTTTTGAGATAGACAGACAGATAGATAGATAATAGACAGACAGAGATAGATATATAGCAAGATAGATAGATAGATAGATAGATAGATAGATAGATAGAAAGATAGATAGATAGATAGATAGATAGACAGATAGATAGAAAGATGATAGATAGACAGAAAGATAGATAGATAGATAGATAGATAGATAGATAGATAGATAGATGATTGATAGATAGACAGACAGACAGACAGACAGACAGATAGATAGATAGATAGATAGATAGATAGATAGATAGATAGATAGTGTAATAACCTCCCTAATGCAGTTTGTACACATAAGTAATGTAGAACAATTACCACCTTCAGCTTAAACATTCAATTGAGTTATACAGAAATTATTTGTATGTGTCACGGAGGTAACCAAGATGTAATGTTTACAGGTTACCTCTATGACTTGTTCTAGCTGTAGCTTAACGTGTACAGAATACTGGAACAAAGGAATGTGAGGTTTCAAGGTCTAGGTCTATCCGAGTTACGTCTATGGAAGAGAGAAACCAACCTCGGAGCAGAGATGTTGGACGCAGGTTCCCAGGTGTCTTCTTCATGGGCATAACCCATCCAATGCACAAGGTAGTAGAGTTTACCATAACATATACGGGAGTCGAGAATACTATGTACCTCGTATTGGACATCAGGATCCATAGTAAGAACATCCTCCTGGATGTTTGGAGTGGATGTAGAAGAGGTACATGGTTTAACTAATGAGATGTGAAAAGTGGGATGAACTTTAAAATTCGAGGGCAATTTCAGAGTAACAGTGACGGGATTGAAAATGGAAATGATGGGGAATGGTCCTATAAACGGTTTTCCAGATTTCTTCATGGATAGTGGAGTTTTAAGTTCTTGGTGGAAAGCCATACTTATTGACCAATTTTATATTCAGTACTTTTCCTGTGATGAAGATTGTAGTATTTCTGTTGAGTAGATTGAGCATCCATTATATTTTCCCTTACAGAAGAGAAGGTCCAGGAAATGTCATTAATGAGATCATTTACTTGTGGGCAAGGCAAATGGAACTTAGGGAGAAGATCAAAACGGGGATGTAAACCATAGTTGACAAAAAAGGACTATATCCAGTAGAAGAACTTAAGTTATTATTATAGGCGAACTCGGCTAAAGGCAAGTATGAGGCCCAAGAGTCTTGTTGTTGTGAACAGTAGCATCTCAGATATTGCTCTACGTCTACCCATTGGTTTACACGCTCCGTCTGACCATTCGATTGTGGGTGGAAAGAAGTACTGAGCCTTTGGGCCATATGTAGAGCTTGACAGACGTTTTTCCAAAATTTAGACGTAAACTTGGTTCCTCTGTCAATTATCACAGATGTAGGAATTCCATGTAGATGTACAACTTCCTTTATAAATAAGTCACATGTTTGCCTTAAAGTGGGTAAAGCTGTGGTAGGGATGAAATGTGCCATCTTTGTGAAAAGGTCTGTGACCACAAAAATTGTGGTAATGGTCAGAGATTCAGGGAGATCTACTATGAAATCCATAGAAACCATTTCCCATGTAACATGTGGTACCTAGAGAGAATGGAGTAACCCCATTGGATGTTGCCTAGAGTGTTTTGAAGTCGCACATATGTTACATTGGGACAGGAATATTTTTAAGGATTTGAGCTTCTTTGATTTGTGGTGTTAAACCAGTAAGTACTCCTATGATACAATGTTTTGGAAGAACAATAGAAGGAGATTTATTCTGTAATCCTTTCTAGAAAGGGCATCCGCCTTATCGTTCTTTGTACCAGGTCTGTAAGTGATGGTATAACGGAACCTAGAAAAGTAAAGACTCCATTGGAGCTGTCAGGAAGACAGGGTTCTATTGGATTGCAGATACTGTAAGTTTTTATGGTCTGTATAAATGATGATGGGATGCAAGGCTCCTTCCAGGAGGTGCCGCCAATAGTCGAATGAGCACATAATCGCCAGCAACTGTTTTTTCCCTACTAGGTAATTTTGTTCTGCGGGATGCATGAGTCTGGAAAAGAAGGCAACCGGATGTAAAGGTTCCTTGAAATATCTTTTTTGAGATAAAATTGCTCCAATGGCGTATTCTGAGGCATCAACTTCTAGTATAAATTGATTATTCATATCTGGGAATTGTAGAATTGGAGCCAATGAAAATTTATTCTTTAAAAGGTCAAATACAGATTGTGCTTGGGCCGTCCATTTGAAAGCAGAGTTTAATTTTGTAAGATCTGACAGGGGTTTAGTTGTAGCAGCGAATCCGGGAATGAACTTCCTATAAAGTTTGAAAATCCTAGGAAACGCTGAACATCTTTCTTTGAAGTGGGAATAGGCTAGTTTAAAATGGCACGAACTTTGTTGTCTTCCATACTTATTCCTTGTGAAGTTATATGATAACCTAAAAAGGTGATGTCATTGGTATCGAAGATACATTTTTCTAATTTGGCATAAAGCCTATGTTCCCTTAACCTAGCAAGAATGGTCTTAACGTGCATCTTATGTTGTTCAAGATGTTGAGAATAGATCAAAATATCATCTAGATACACTATGAGGTATACATCCAAAATATCCATGAAAATGTCATTTATCAAACATTGAAATGTCGCTGGAGCATTACACAGACCAAACGGCATTACAGTATATTCAAAGAGACCATATCTGGTCCTAAATGCAGTAAGCCATTCATCTCCAGCTCTCATTCTTATAAGATTATAGGCACTTCTAAGATTCAATTTTGTGAAAATCAAGGCACCACGTAATCTTTCTAAAAGTTCAGGGATAAGAGGGAGTGGATACCTGTTCTTTTTGTGTGTCTGTTTAACTCTCTATAATCTATTATTGGTCTAAGAGACCCATCTTTGTTAGTGACAAAAAATATGCCCGCCCCTGCTGGAGATTTGCTAGGTCTGATAAACCCCTTTTTGAGGTTATCATCTATATAGTTCTTCAGATGTTCAAGTTCAGTCTAAGAGAGGGGGTAGATATGCCCAAACGGAATAGACACTCCTGGAAGCAAGTCTATAGGGCAGTCATAAGCCCTGTGAGGGGGTAAAGACTCGGCTTCCTTTTTGTCAAAAACATCTGCATATTCTGTGTAATGTTGGTCAGTTACCTGTACTAAAACGGAACAAGAGTTTTAATTGTTCTGGTTAAGGGAAGAAGGAAATGTGAGGCTAAGATCAGACCAATCAATGTGTGGTTTATGTAATCGTAACCAATTTATGCCAAGGATAACATCAAACATTGAGGACAAAATAACATCAAATTATATGTTTTCTGTATGACCTGTGTCTGTAAATAGATGTAGTGTTGTAGTTTGATGTGTGACTGGACCAGAGGATAGTAAATTACCATCAATGACCTTCACTGAGACAGGATCATGCTTGGTGATAAGAGGAATTTTATTTATTTTCACAAAATCTATAGCAATAAAGTTCCCGCAGGATCCAGTATCAACTATAGCATTGGTTTTAATCTTGAAGCGTTCCCACTGTAAAAAAATACACACATATATATATATATATATATATATATATATATATATATATAAAAGAGGATGTTACCGTCTTGGATACAAAGTTTATTTGGAAACTAGTTACCTCACCCATCTTCTGTTTGGCTAGTATGGGGCACTCCTTAACCTCATGTCCAGGGGATGCACAATACATGCATAGGTTTTTAGACTTTCTTTTGGATTTTTCTTGAGGTGATAATGGTCCTTTGATGAATCCAATTTCCATTGGTTGTGGTGTGTCTTTAACTAGATAGGTAGGTGACGAGAGGTACCTTTTAGTGGAGATAGACTTTTCTGAACGTCTCTCCCTGAGACGTCTATCTATGTTAATAGGAAGGCTGTATAGGTATTCAAGGGTATCTGGGATTCCAACACGTGAAAGTTCATCTTTAATTTCTTCAGACAAACCGAGACGAAACTGATTTTTCAGCGAAGCATCATTCCACATGGAATCTCTAGCGGATATCTTAAAATGGTTGATATATGTCTCGACTGGGTTTTTCAACTGTTTAAGTGATCTCAATGTATTTTCTACTGAGATTTGTTTTAACGGGTCATCATATAATGCCTACATTTCAGCAAAAAAGGCATTAAGAGATCCCAGAATAGAGTCCTGCTTTTCATAAAACGTATCCGCCCAGGCCCTAGGTTCTCCTCTAAGAAATGAAATAACCATCAAAACTCTTATCCTCTCTGAAGGATATGTTTTAGGTTTGAGATAAAAAAGCAGCATGCAAGAATTTTTAAACTCCCTAATTGGGAGCAATCACCAGCAAATTTCTCTGGGAGTGAGACTAGAAGTTCTAGATGTGATTCTAAAGGATTAGGTTTAACAGAAAGAACCTCCCTAAGACAGGCTTTTAGGGCCTGATTTTCCACTTGTAATTCATGGAATGAGTTAGCCAAAAATATCCATTCTGTCGGATAAACTTTGTATTTGATTAGATATGGTATTTGGATCCATAATGTACGATACGTATAATACATAAAGGAAATATATATATATATATATATATATATATATATATATATATATATATAAGTTTAAATGCCCACTATTTCCTCTTTTGGCTGGCTAATTATGTAATAACCTCCCTAATGCAGTTTGTACACATAAGTAATATAGATCAATTACCAACTTCAGCTTAAACATTCAATTGAGTTATACAGAAATTATTAGTATGTGTCACAGAGTTAACCAAGATGTAACGTTTACAGGTTACCTCTATGACTTGTTCTAGCCGTAACTTAACGTGTACAGAATACTTGAACAAAGTACACAATTGTCAATTAAGGTAAGTGTTACCTTAGTGGAGTCGTGAAGAAACAGCAAGAGTCACAGAGCTGGTTAGTAGAGCGGCTGTAGTGGCGGCAAACCGGTTCTGGGGACACAGGAGACAGCTACTCGGCCGTAGTTGATGACGTCGGCGGAGCTGCATGTGAACAGACTGCTGAGAAGTACCGGGTAACGCTGCAGGCTGTCTGTAATTCAGCAGAGAATACAGACAAGGTAAGGTTGTTCTCTAAGGTAAATCAATTCAACAGAGGAGCCAGCTGAATAAGCAACATACTTCAATTAGCCAGCATTGAGAGCAAGCAGGAGGTGGCTTTTATAGGAAGTGGGCAAAGATTTAAAGAGACAGTACACAAGGTACTGATAAGCACTTAGAATCGTCACAGATAGATGATAGATAAATAGATAGATGATAGATACATAAATAGACAGGCAGGCAGCCAGACAGATAGATAGACAGACAGAAAGATAGATAGATAAATAGATAGACACATAGATAATAGATGATAGATAGATAGATAGATAGATAGATAGATAGATAGATAGACGGACAGATAGACAGACAGGCAGGCAGATAGACAGATAGATAGACTACTGGCTGTAAAAATACATATGGTTGGTTTAGAATGGACCTTAAAGCAGGATTTTAAGGAGAGGCTATTAAATATGCTCATGAGCAAAGTCCCCTTTGCTTTTAACAAGCCATGCCCCTACTTGCCAGTTCTTGCAAAAATCTAAAAATCACTGTGCAGCATGTAGTGTTCTGAATTCCCCAAAACCAAGCAAAATAAATAGTGATCATTTATTGCAAACGTTTTTTACTTTGCAAAATGAAACCCTGCAATAGGTCATTGAATATTTATAGGGAGTTAAATGTGTCATTACTAAGCAACAGTAATATAGCTTTACACTTTACTATGTCCAAATTTTGATGCCAGAATGAAGACAAATACTCTATTGAACCGGCTAAGATACAATTCAAAATAGCAGCATATAGTTCTGAGGAGTTTTCGTGGCTTAACATATACTTTTTTTTCTCGTTAATTGTCTAATAAAAAGACAAAATCAACACATGATCCCTTTTGAAGAATCCGAATTTGTATCATGTGAATGTTTCCTGTTGGAGTATCAATTGAAGGCTTCTGCCTGTACTTGATCTGGAAAGATTATGTTTTCTATTTCATGCAGAGTGTCATTGCACAATATAATAACTCCCAGCGTGAGTATAAGTGATTCTCAAGAGGAGCATGGATGGGTTTATCCTCTTAGAAGTCAGAAGCAAAAGTGTGAATCACACAATAACACAACACTATTTATGGAGTGCCAATTAATTATCTCTGTGCAGACACATCTTCAATGTCATTGCTAGGTAGTTTCCATTTAATCTATTTTTCACTTAATCTATTTTGCTCTTGACTTAGTAGTGTGGAATATAAGATCATATTGCATATATATGGCTCTAAAATGTTCTGGTATTTACCTTTAATAAAGAAACCAAAATTCAGTGAATAGCATTTTTTCTTACCTTGATTATTTTAAGTTTTTCTTTTAATTTTTTATGTAGTATGATTCTCCAACTGCATGTTTGGTTGCTAATGTTTTCTTGCAAAAATAATTTGTGTTATTTAAAAATTAACTTCCCCAATGTGTTAGTCTTAGATCAAGGCTCAAAACTCCCACTAGCGCACTAGCCATAGGCGAGTGGAAATGTAATGGTGGCGAGTGAAAGTTAGTTAGTGAATGTTGAGTCTGAAGTCTGGTGGCATGTTGTAAGTAGCAAAGTTGGCACATTGAATTTGCAGAATGTACATTCCTATTGCTGAACTGACAAACACACATTTTGGGCTATGTGCTAAAACTATTATCTAAAGGGATATTATATATCCATGAAAGTCAGGGGTCAAGTTGAGCAGGAACGCATGGGAACGGAGTTCCTGAACTTTTTTTGCTGGAGGAACGCAGTTCCCTCTGAACAGAAAACATAAATGCTTCAGTAAACACTGCTGCTGCTGGTGGGAGGAGCTGGAGCACAGTATGGTTAGAGGGATAGTGAGATCCTCTAGTAATGGGCAGTAACACTTCCTGCAACACACTAAATCCAAGCCTGTCAGCGGTCCTGCTGTGTGATCACCCTGCAATGTGTGTAACACATGGTGCTTACATTTCTGTGTGACTTACTCTGGGGTTATTTAGCTCCCCTCAGCAGAAATAGGACTATTGCACCTTAAGTGGGTGAGACTTTGTGACATAGGAGGATTCTCAGGCAACCATTTAACCCTTCATTGGATTTAATTTGCTTTCATTAACCATAGTATATAGATCATATACATATAAATACAGTATGTGTGTGTCTGTATATATATATATATATATATATATATAACAATATTAATTGGGGGGTCAGAAGTTTTAGTGAGTTCCCACACTTTTTTCTGTAGGACTTGACCCCTGATGAGAGTGCAAGGATATGTTATTCCTCTAGGACTGTAGGGACCCCATTAATGCTTAGACTGTTACTTCTGAGAGGGTAAACGGGGCAGAGAGAGAGATTGGAGAGAAAAAGTGAAAGTGGGGAAGAAGGTAGAGTTAAGAGACATTGGAGAAAAAAAAAAGAGTACAGAGATAGGAGAGAGGGGAAAGAAAGAGTGTAAAGAGAAGATACGACAGAGATAAGGGATAGGGTATAAAGACAGATTGAAGAGAGGAGGGAGTTGAGAAAGATAGATAAAAGCAAGAAGGGAGAGATGATAATTCTAAAAAAATAAAATCTCTAGGTCTCCTATGTCTCTGCCATCTCTCAGTTCAACAACTCCCTTTTTATATTCAGCTGTTGTCTTCCCTAGAACATCTAGTTGATGATTCTAAATGCTATGAACTTATTTTTGTCATTTATTTTACTGTAGCATTATTTAATTTTTATGGTATAAAATAAAAACAATATTACAAAATGTTTCACAATGGCTAAACATATGCAAAGGGAGGGGGTGAAGAAGTGAGTGTGGTGTGTGGGTGTGATTAGAAGTGGCGAGTACTATTTTGTCCTGGCTAGCAGCTTAGGACATGACATTTTGAGTCCTGTCTTAGATTTCATTGATATACTAGTCAGCTCAAGCACTGCCTGCTGTTGAACAGTTTAACCCCTTAATGACCAAGGACGTACGCCACACGTCCTCAAAAAAAAGACAGTTAATGACCGAGGACGTGTGGCGTACGTCCTTGGTCTGGAAAGCAGCTGGAAGCGATCCTGCTCGCTTCCAGCTGCTTTCCAGTTATTGCAGTGATGCCTCAATATGGAGGCATCCTGCAATAACCCCCCTTGGCCATCCGATGCAGAGAGAGCCACTCTGTGGCCCTCTCTGCACCGGACATCGGTGGCTGGTATCGTTGGTGGGTGGGAGCAAGTCTGGGAGGCGGGTGGGCGGCCATCGATGTGCCGACTGGAGGGAAGGGGGGCGGGATCGGGGGCGGAACCGTTGGGAGCACGCACGGGAGCGCGCGCGTGCACGGGGGGCGGCGGGCGGGCGCGTGCACGGGGCGGGAGCGGGAGGGAACCGCTACACTACAGAAAAATGAAGCTGCTAAAAGTTAAAATAAAATGTTTGTTAAAAGTTAAAAATGAACAGCTAAGGGATCTGGAAGGGGTGGGGGGATGGTCTTGGGGGGGGGAAGCTACACTACAGAAAAGGGCATTTTAAAAAAAAAAAAAGGCACATTTGTTACTAAACTGGGTACTGGCAGACAGCTGCCAGTACCCAAGATGGCGCCCATTAAGGCAGAGGGGGAGGGTTAGAGAGCTGTTTGGTGGGGGATCAGTGAGGTTGGGGACTAAGGGGGGATCCTACACAGCAGCATATGTAAATATGCCAAAAAAAAACCCCAAAAAAGCCCAAGTATAGCTTTTATTTTAGTACTGGCAGAGTTTCTGCCAGTACTTAAGATGGCGGGGACAATTGTGGGGTGGGGGAGGGAAGAGAGCTGTTTGGGAGGGATCAGGGGGTCTCATGTTTCAGGTGGGAGGCTGAGCTCTACACTAAAGCTAAAATTAACCCTGCAAGCTACATAATTAACCCATTCACTGCTAGCCATAATACACATGTGAAATGCAGCGGCATTTGGCGGCCTTCTAATTACTAAAAAGCAACGCCAAAGCCATATATGTCTGCTATTTCTGAACAAAGGGGATCCCAGAGAAGCATTTACAACCATTTAAGCCATAATTGCACAAGCTGTTTGTAAATAATTTCAGTGAGAAACCAAAAGTTTGTGAAAAAATTAGTAAAAAAAGTGAACGATTTTTTATATTTAATCGCATTTGGCGGTGAAATGGTGGCATGAAATATACCAAAATGGGCCTAGATGAATACTTTGGGATGTCTACTAAAAAAAAATATATACATGTCAATGGATATTCAGAGATTCCTGAAAGATATTAGTGTTCTAATGTAACTAGCGCTAATTTTGAAAAAGAATGGTTTGGAAATAGCAAAGTGCTACTTGTATTTATGGCCCTATAACTTACAAAAAAAGCAAAGAACATGTAAACATTGGGTATTTCTAAACTCAGGACAAAATTTAGAAACTATTTAGCATGGGTGTTTTTTGGTGGTTGTAGATGTGTAACAGATTTTGGGGGTCAAAGTTAGAAAAAGTGTGTTTTTTTCAATTTTTTCCTCATATTTTATAATTTTTTTTATAGTAAATTATAAGATATGATGAAAATAATGGTATCTTTAGAAAGTCCATTTAATGGCGAGAAAAACGGTATATAATATGTGTGGGTACAGTAAATGAGTAAGAGGAAAATTACAGCTAAACACAAACACAGCAGAAATGTAAAAATAGCCTTGGTCCCAAACGGACAGAAAATGGAAAAGTGCTGTGGTCATTAAGGGGTTAAAGGGACACTGAACCCAATTTTTTTCTTCTGTGATTCAGATAGAGCAAGAAATTTTAAGCAACTTTCCAATTTACTCCTATTATCAAATTTTCTTCATTCTCTTGGTATCTTTATTTGAAATGCAAGAATGTAAGTTTAGATGCTGGCCCATTTTTGGTGAACAACCTGGGTTGTCCTTGCTGATTGGTGGATAAATTCATCCACTAATAAAAAAAAGTGCTGTCCAGAGAAAAAAAGCTTAGATGCCTTCCTTTTCAAATAAAGATAGCAAGAGAACGAAGAAAAAATGATGATAGGAGTAAATTAGAAAGTTGCTTAAAATTGCATGCTCTATCTGAATCACAAAAGAAAAAATTTGGATTCAGTGTCCCTTTAAGGGAAATTAAACACCCATGTTGCTTTCTTTTGTGATTTAGACAATTTTAAACAACTTTCCAATTTACTTCTATTATAAAATTTGCTCAATTTTCTTGGTATCCTTTGTTGAATAAGTAGCAATGCAGTACTGGGAGCTAGCTGAACACATTAGGTGAGCCAATAACAAGGGGCATATAAGTGCAGCCACCAATAAGTAGCTATCTCCCAGTAGTGCATTGCTGCTCCTGAGCCTACCTAGGTATGCTTTTCAACAAAGGATAATGGAACAAAGCAAATTATGTGATAGAAGAAAATTGGAAAATTGTTTAAAAGTGCATGCTCTATAAGAATCATTAAAGAACAATGATGTAAGCAAAATAACCCATGTTTGCAGTTCTTTATTTGATAACCTCTACTGGAGGCAGTTAGGGACAGATACGTGGTAAGGTTAGGCTTGTGAAGCGTGCCACGTGCGCTCCCATTTGTCAGAAATGGAAAACTAAGGGTGTAAAATAAATAATAAATGTATTTAAAAAGATGTTTACTACGTATAGTTATAGTTTCTTCCACTGTACCCAGAGGGGATTAATTATATCCAGCAGTAATCACAAACGCTTTAAAAATGTAAGCAATGACTGCATGATCAGTGCAGGAGTGGACTAGTATCCTAACCCCTGAATTACTCACTCCTCAGTATGAATCCCCGTTTTATTTATTGAATCTGATTACGGCACTTACATATTATGACTACATGAGTTGCTAAAGTGTGTTTTTAGCTTTCACAAATTCCTAATTTTACAGATTCTAAAAATTAATAAATGTTAAGTTTTATTTTTTTTAGGGCTCACATCCCTTGTGATTTAGTTGATTTAAGGTATCCAGCATTTCTAGGTGCATAAGCTTTTCAACAAACTCCTGAGTGCTAATCAGTATAGCTTTCACAGTTGGGTTATTTTACCCCTCTTTTTTCTTTTTCAGGAGTTCATTTATATTGGCTCCTAATTATCCACAATTGGAGAGCATATACATATACTGTACTTTGGAGGCTTTTCCTGGTTATTAGGGATTAGGCATGGGTATTCATTACTATGGGGAAGTAAATGGGCGCTCATGGACTTCAGCTATATTTGGTGCCCAATTTATGCTTGTGAAAGATCCCCACACTAAGATCTGGATTTGCACAGCTCGTAGTGCGCTTATCTTTCACAAGAATCAAAACTGCACCGAAAATAGCCGAGGTCTGCTTTCTTACACATTTGGCTACTAACATGGCTGCCAAATGCCCATATCTTCTAGGGATGCAAAACAATTAATATTTTCATATACACAATTTAAAAAAGATTTAAAATATTCATAATATTTATAAATTTTCTAGTTTTTTGCTATGCATATATGTCAGCATTTATCATTGCACAAGCATTTTGCGTGAAATGCTTTTGCAATGCCGCCCCATATACATTTGCGGCCAACCGGCCGCTAGCAGGGGGTGTCAATCATCCTGATCGTATATGATCGGGATGATTGCTATACGCTACCTCAGAGGTGGCGGATGAGTTAAGGAGCAGCGGTCTTATGACCGCTGCTTCTTAACTTTTGTTTCCGGCGAGCCTTTACAGCTGCATTCACAGCTTCTTAAAGGGCCATAATACCCACATGTTTAAACACTTGAAAGTGATGCAGTATAGCTGTAAAAAGCTGATTAGAAAATATCACCTGAACATCTCTATGTAAAAAGGAAAGCTATTTTACCTCAAAAGTTCCTCAGTAGCCACCTCCCATTGTAAAGGATTTCTAAGCAGCATTTTAGTGTGTCTGTCCTGGGACATCTGAAGGGATGAGCATCATGCACTCTCATCTTATTTCACCAATCAGGTAAAGGAAGCTTACTATGAAATCTCATGAGAGTTAAGTCAAATCTCATGAGATCACAGTAAAAGAGTTCATGACCTCAGCACTGCTGATGCTGATTGGCTGCTGTTCATTTCTTCATTTTTTTAATTTTTTTACCTGCAGCTGGGAGCAGCTGAGTATAACTTTTTACACAGAACTTACTCTGCTGAGCTGAGGAAGTTGTGAAGTAAAATATCTTCCTTTTTTACATAGAGATGCTCAGGTGATATTTTCCTGTCAGCTTTTTACAGTTATACTGCATCAGTTTCAAGTGATTTAGCAGATGAGTATTATGTCCCTTTAAATCGGCCCCATTATATGTACATGTGTAGTGCCTTTTATTTCTTCTAATGTCATTGCACCAAAGTCTTAACAAGTTAACATTGCACACGACATATGACTCATTCATCTGTGTCTTATTCATTATTAGTGTAGGTCTCCACCTTCCCCCTAGTCTAAACTTTAAGTGTTCAGTCTTCTAATGACGTGTGAGAAATTGAGTGGGTTTGTTTCATTTTAGTAGGATTTTCTGGCTACATAGAATACATTCCCACTTATCTGCAGTAGTGATTCAAAACTGCTTTTAATCTGCTTTGTTAAAGGGACAGTCAACACAAACATGTTTGTTCTTTAAAAAGAATGATAATCCCTTTATTACCCATTATCCAGTTTTGCATAACCAACAGTTACACATTTTACCTCTCTAATTATCTTGTATCTAAGCTTCTGCTGACTGCCCCTTTATTTCAGTTCTTTTGACAGACCTGCATTTTAGCCAATCAGTGCTCACTCCTAGGTCACTTCACGTGCATAAGCTCAATGTTATCTATATGAAACACATGAACTAATGCCCTCTAGGGGTCAAAATGCATTCAGATTAGAGACTGTCTTCAAAGTCTGAGAATATTGCATATGAACTTCCTAGGCTTAGCTTTCAACTAAGAATATCAAGAAAACAAAGCAAAATTGGTGATAAAAGTAAATTGGAAAGTTGTTTAAAATGACATTCCCTATTTAAATAATGAAAGTATATATATTTTTTTTACTTGACTGTCCCTTTAAAGGGACATGAAAACAAAATGTTTTCTTTCATGGTTCAGGTAGAAATTGCAATCTTAAATAACCTTACAATTTACTTCTGTTATATAATTTGAATAATTCTCTTGGTATCCTATGTTAATAAAAAAACAACAAAACAAAAACATACCTAGGTAGGCTCAGAAGCATTAATGTACTGTTGGAAGCTAGCTGCTGATTGGTGGCTGCATATTAGCCTCTTGTCCTTGGCTCACCAGATGCATTTTGTAGCTCATAGTACTCTTTTGCTGCTTCTTCAACAAAGGATAACAAGGGAGTGAAGCAAATATGAAAATAAAAGTAAACTGGAAAGGTGTTTAACATTGTATGCGTTATCTGAATCATGAAAGAAAAATTTTGGGTTTAATGCGTTATCTGAATCATGAAAGAGAAATTTTGGGTTTAATGTCCCTTTAAGCACTATGGGCCTTCAATAACCTGACAGCTACAAATAAGAACAGGATATATCACCATAGTTACATTGGCATAAACAGGTTGGAATAAAGAGACTTTGGGGATGATTTATTACATGGCAGGCAGACATGATTCTCTGTAGCGAATCATGTCCACCCGATATCGCTAAATGCCGACAGCATTTAACATTATAAAAGCATTTCATTCCTCCAGAGACTCTCAGGCAATGGTTTGTGATGTCACACGCTAACTCAGCACAGCTTACAAGCGCACATACCGGATCGAGTTCTGCAGCACCTACGTCTAAAGGTAACTTTAACCTTCACCAGGATTCAGCATTGTGTGCCTTCCAGTCTGATACTAAAAGGTTGGTTACACTCCAAGGGACTCATGACAGCGGTCCATGGGGATTCAGATACCGTTATTCAGAATTATATGAGTTATTGGATTTGAACGTATTATGGTTTTGAAGTGCTGCATATGCTTACTGTCTGGACTATAATTCATACAAGCATGCTGATACACTGACTTAATATCCAGCATTACTGTTTACTAACTGAGACATCAGTGTCACATGGGCTGGACTGCAGGAGCTAAACCCCTACCCCCTACTACCTCATCCCTGTTGTTTCTCATCAGTTTTGGCCTCCTCAGAGCAACCGCGATCTCTGGAAGCTGTTGGTTGCTAGTTTTGTCACACTGAACTTGTCTTGAAAGAGCTGGTCTCTGACCGTCACACCCCTCTTCTGCTGGCCGGGCTCCTTGAACTCCAAGTCTGCCACATCACGACCAAACACCCGCTAACTTCAACCCTGGTTGCTCCAGCAGTCCTTTGCTCCAGAACTAGCTCCTAGGGAGGACAAGAGGTCGGGGAATTACTGGAGGGAAGCCCCTTTGGGAACCGGGGGTTTTGGACACTCCTACCCCCAAAACTTCCACAGACTGTATCTCCGATCCCCAGCAATGAGTCATGCCATTTTTTGGACTGTGGCATCTGGGGACCGAGAGCTTTCAAATGACTCTCTGGAAGTGCCACCACTCCCCAGGATCACCCTGAATCCTCCACTCCTGTGTCCTGGGATTCTGTGGAACAGTGGCTGCTATGGAGGCGCCAGTCTGTCTGGAGGGGTGAGAATGGCAGGAAAATTGTGGGATTGTCCAGTGTTTTATCAAGATGAGTTTCTGTATAAATGTTGTGTGTTTGTTCCAATAAACTGTTCTTCTTTGTTCTACCTAAATGCTAGTTGTCTAGTTATTTGAGTGGGATTGTTAAAATCACTTTCTCTCCACTACATAGCGGCTGGTTCTAGGGGTAGTCGGGAATCCGTCACAATGGTGGCAGCGGTGGGATGCTTCCATCTACCTGGAATGTCCAAACCACCATCTGCAGTGGTACTCAGCACTCTGAAGGGTCAAGCTGAAAGCCCTGTTCGAAGCTCAAGTAGCAGGCAACAAGAACAAGGACGCAATCACTCTCGAGCTGATGGAGTTTGATCGGTCGGACGAGGCGGCTGGGGGAGCCCTTCATGACCCCGACATTGACCGGTCTAGCACAGCAAGTATGGCCTCTACCCAAGGGACTACCACATCGGACATACAGTGAGAAGTCGAAATGTGGTTGTCACTGTATACCACCCAGGAGTTTGATGAAGCCATCACCAAAAGAGTATCGGAAGTCACTCAGCTCAAACTAGCTGAGGTCCACAGAGCTGCAGGGGGGCTCCAGAATTAATTTCCCAGCTGGTGACCCGGTCCCTAGAGTTGCCGTATGAGGAATTTAGAGTCGTCAAGGAGGAGGAAGATGACATTGACTGCTACTTACAATTTTTTGAGACCCAATGTGTACTCTGAGAAGTGGCCAGTGCCGACAGGGTCTCAATTCTTCTCAGCAAACTGTCTGGTCAAGCACTGTATGCCCTTCACACTGTCCCTGCTGAGGACCAAAGGGACTACGACAAGGTCATGGAGCGCATCCTGACTGGGTATGGTCGCACTCCAGAGGCCCATTGACAGCTGTTTGAGAGCTCAAGCAAAAAGAGGGGCAGCCTTACATGGAGTGGATACATTGGTTTACCCGTGCCATGGACTCCTGGTTTGTGGGGTGCAAAGTGACCACCTTGGCTGAAGCTTCCCAGTTAATTTTGCTAGAACATTTCTATGATTCTGTACCAGCGGAGGGAATGGGTCCAAGATAGGCGAGCTGAAACAGTGTATCAAGCCGCTATTTTTGCGGACCAGTATACCGATGCCCGGTGGCAGTTGGGCCCCGAGCACAGGACCCTCACTACCCGACCACTCCACAACAGCATTAGCACATGCCCCGCAAGTGCTTCATTTGCAGACAGGTTGGTCACATCCAGTACCATTGCCTGACCCATTCAAGCCCCCTTTCCGGGCCACAAACCAGAAAGTCCCCACCGACTGAGTGGGTAAAAGCCCCTGCGAGGACCTATCAATCTGCTGCCCAATACAAGTACACAGAGGACCTACCAGGTGGGCAGATGAGGAAGTTGGGGTGCTGCATGAAGTGTGTGTTGCCATGGTTGATAATTGCAGCCACCATCTACAGGATGTCTGGGTCGATGGGCAGGCTACCAATGGATTAAGGGACACTGATGCCACCATCACCCTGATCAAACCCCACTTTGCCACTCTTCAAGTCCCCACAGCCCTTGTACACCTGCACTGGGGTGCAGGATCCCGGGATGTAGAGGTGGGCATTATACTCAAGCTCCCTGCCAAGGTCTTGTTGGGAAACGACCTCGGCCACCTGATTTCTGCTTATGTGGGAGAACCCCCCAGGAAGACTTACCCAGTGATTACCTACCAGCAAGATCAACAGACAGACGCTACCCCTCTCCCCGGGACCCATGTAAGATAATCCAACCTGACTTATACCCGCCCCAGCCAGACCATCCAGACCTCCACCATACCCCCACCTCCCAATACAACTCCTATCCTTCTCCCTGACCAACCTTACTTGGGCATCTCCTTCCGACTTTGCCCAAGAGACCTTGAGTGATAAAACCCTAGCCCCATATAGATCCCGAGTAAGTTCCAAACCCCAGAGCCCCAGTGAGGAGCGCTTCCAGTGGGTGGGGGGGACTCCTATACTGGGTCTCCAAGTGGAAGAAGGGCTCGGTGCTTAAACGTCAGCTGGTTGTACCAGAGAAGTTCCGGTCAGACTTGCTGAGGATAGGACATGACATACCCCTGGATGGACATTTAGGAAGGGCCAGGACCCACCAACGTATAGCCCAGACATTCTTCTGGCCCGGAATCGGGGCTGATATTAGGGAGTACTGTAAAACATGTGGGGTATGCCAGAAAGTAGGGAAAACTGGGGACCACTCTAAAGCCCCCCT
The DNA here is from genome assembly GCF_027579735.1 of Bombina bombina. Taxonomy (NCBI): domain Eukaryota; kingdom Metazoa; phylum Chordata; class Amphibia; order Anura; family Bombinatoridae; genus Bombina; species Bombina bombina. The sequence continues at coordinate 72,223,969 of NC_069499.1, forward strand.
CCACCCTCTCCACATCATTGATGAACTGTTTAGCAGAGTAGCGGTAGACATAGTGGGTCCATTAGCCCGGCCCAGTCCCTCAGGGAAGAAATACATCCTCACCATAGTGGACTATGCCACTCAGTACCCAGAGGCAGTCCCGTTGGCTAATATCCAGGTCGAGACCGTGGCCGATGCCCTGCTCCAAATATTCAACAGGGTGGGCTTCCCCCAGGATATAATCTCTTATCAGGGAACACAGTCACTGCAGAGGTTACTAGACAACTATGGGAACTGTGTGGTATTAAGCCCCTGCATACTGCCCCGTACCACCCACAGACCAAACGGGTTATGCGAAAGGTTTAATCAGACATTGAAACAGTTGCTGAGATTGTTCTCGGCCATGCACAAGGACTGGGAAAGATTTCTGCCACACCTCCTTTTTACATATAGAGAGGTGCCCCAGAAATCCAAATGGTTTTCCACCTTTGAACTGCTATATGGTAGGAAGATACGGGGCCCCATAGACCTCGTCAGGTGGCATTGGGAGGGGAACACTGTAGAAGAGGGGCCCTCCATTGTGGAGTATGTCCTCCACCTCCAGGATAGGCTAAAGGAGCTCACTGACCAGGTACAAAAGACCCTCCAGGGCGCTGAGCGTAAACTGAAGATATGGTACGACAGGAATGCTCGTACATGAACCTTGAGGGTAGGACAAAAGGTGCTTGCCCTGAAGCCTGTCAAAACAGATAAGTTACAGGCTTCCTGGCAAGGACCCTACCGGGTGGTGGAACAGATAGACGACACCACCTACTTGGTAGCCAAATGTTCAGATGGACGAGTCCAGAGGACCTTCCATGTGAACATGTTAAAAGCCTATTCAGAGCAGCACCAGAACATAGCCGCTAAATGTGCCCTGGCTGTGGAGGACTCGGAGAGCCTCCCCATGCCTGTGCTTCCCTTCCCGGGTGAGGCTCCCCAAGGTTTAGCTGATATAACCTTAGATGAAAGGTTAAGGGGAAAACAGAGAGAACAAGTGCGCCAGCTACTAGAGAAATGACAGGAGATGTTCACTAACTTCCCCGGGTACACCCCAGTAGCCCTCCACCGGGTAGAGACCCCAGGACAGCCCCCCTGCACCAGGCCACTTACAAAGTACCAGAAGCAGTCTGAGACACTATGCATCGGGAACTCCAGGGAATGTTGGACCTAGTTGTTGTTGAACTGTCCAATAGTCCCTTGGCCTCACCGGTGGTGTTGGTACCCAAGAAAGATGGGACCGCCCGGTTCTGCATTGATTACTGTAAGCTCAATGACAGAACTACCACCGATGCCTACCCCATGCCCGAGTCAATGACCTGTTGGACCGAATCGCCTGGGGCAACTTCCTGACCATGCTCGACCTCTGTAAGGTATTGGCAGATCCCCTTAGCCCCGACTCTGCCCACAAGTCCGCCTTCATCACCCCCTTTGGCCTATACCAGTTTAAGGTCATGCCATTTTGGATGAACAACGCCCAGGCCACGTTCCAAAGAATGGTAGACCGCTTGCTGGATGGCCTCCAGGACTGTACATACCTGGACAACATTAGCCATCTATAGCAACACCTGGGAAGACCATTTGGTCCACATAGGCATCATCCTAGATTGCCTGGGAGCTGCCGGGCTAACCCTAAAGCCCTATAAATGCACCATCGGATGCTTGGAGGTCCAGTACTTAGACCATTGAGTAGGCTGTGGAAAGCAGCGACCTGAGCCTGCTTAAATCAAAGCTGTGGCTAACCCAAGTTTTAGCCTTTTTAGGAACCGCCGGGTATTGTTCCCAACTACAGTGCACGGGCCAAACCCCTCACTGACCTGACCTGCAAGCGCCTTCCTTGACAGGTTCTGTGGCCCCCAGAGTGTAAGGCGGTCTTTCAAAGCCTCAAAAATGCCTTAGTCTCTGCCCCAGTACTGGCTGCACCTAACACGGTGCAACGTTTTTCTGTCCATACAGATGCATCCATGTTTGGGCTGGGAGCAGTGCTAAGCCAGCTGAACCAAGAAGGACAAGAACGCCTGGCCCTGGATGGGCCCTCAAGAAACTACAGCCCTACCTCTAAGGCAGGCCCTTTACCATCCTCACGGATAACAACCCCCTGGGGACAATGGACACTTGCTAAGGTGGAGTTTAGCCCTGCAGTTTTCAACTTCAACATTCAGTACAGGCTGGGAAAGCGTAATGGGAATGCTGTTGGTCTTTCCCAGCAGACGGAACTAGAACCTGCCTGGGACAGCATCAAGTAGACCCATGTGGATCTAGCCAGGTCTGCCAAACTGGAAGGGGAGAGTTGACACTGGGGCTGGACTGCAGGAGCTAAACCCCTACCCCCTACTATCTCACCCCTGTTGTTTCTCAGCGGTTTTGGCCTCCTCCGAGCAACCACGATCTCTGGGAGCTGTTGGTTGCTTGTTTTGTCACACTGAACTTGTCTTGAAAGAGCTGATCTCTGACCATCACACCCCTCTTCTGCTGGCCGGGCTCCAGGAACTCCCGGTCAGCCACATCACAACCAAACGCCTGCTAACTTTAACCCTTGTTGCTCCAGCGGCCCTTTGCCCCTGAACTCCACTCTTTTGGTGATTGGTAGCCCCTGGATTTGACTCCTGGCTTGTTATTTGAGTTGTGGACTTTTTATTATTTTTTTGTTATTAATAAAGGTGTGATTATTTTTGCACTTCTCATCTCAGTCTGATTCCTGGCACCCTGACAGTTGTCTAGTTATTTGGGTGGGGATTGCTAAAATCACTTTCTCTCCGCTGTTGGGAGATCGTTTCGGCAGAGCTACCCAGCCAGGGTAGCCGGGAATCTGTCACAGTCAGTTTCTATCTACTTGCTTAAGCTAATCTATGCCTGTTTGAAATTTGATTCTAAAAGCTTCAGCCTACTCTGCTTGCTACTAATCTGTTATACCACTCTTCATCTGCCAAGACTATTCTCAATATAGTTTACTCTTTATCTACTCCCTGCCCCTGTTTACCCTCTCAGAAGTAACAGTTTAAGCATTAATGGGGTCCCTATAGACCTAGAGGAATAACATATCCTTGTCCTTCCTTGGATATATAATATCCCTTTAGATAATATACACTCAGCTTAAATAAAACATATATCAATAATGATAAAGATAAAAAAGCCTGTAATTGGAGAGACAAAACAAACTGCTTGGCTTGCCAGGTTAGTAATCCACACTTTGCATTTCAGGGTTCCTCCCCTTCCTCAGGTGTAAATGGATTGCAGTAACTGAGTTGCTTCTACACACAGTTTTTTTAATAAGTATCATCCAATTACTTGCGTTGTTATATTTACCAACAGAAAAGCACCTAGGCCTCCATTACATATGCAGCGTCGCCCGCAAAATCCTCCGCCGCCAGATTTTACATGATTTTGGTATTACACATACGGCGTAGCATACAAGTTACGCACGTATATTTCACCCTTCGGACATATTTTTTTACCCATAGACTAACATAGAACAGCCGCGCAATTTGGTATCCAATATACAGCGTAAGGACTTACGCGCGCAAAATTCAGAAAATCTACTCCATTCTCATCTCGCCACATATTGCAGGCGCATCAACCATTGCACTGACTAGAAAAGCAACGTAACTCTCTGGAAGCCTTAACAAACACATACATTTAAGCAGCATCTCAAGGTTAAAGGGACAGTATACTATGATATTGTTTTTTTAAGGTTTATTTCTGTATTTGAAATAGTTTTAAGCCACAACATAATCAAATGGATTGAGCTTATAGGTACTTTATCACATTGTGGACATATACTTGCTTATTTACTTTAAATTTCTTCTCAAAACAATCAACAATACTTGGAGGAGAGAACAATGGGAAATCATAATTGTATTACCTTCATCTCTTTAGAACCCACTGGAGTGTAATTTATTCTAATGCTAAAACAGCTTGGCATTGATACAGAAATATATAAAGGGACAGTCAAGTCCAAAGAAAACCTTCTTTTTTTTAAATAGGGCATGTTATTTCAAACTACTTTCAGATTTAATTCTAACACTTGCTTTGTTCTTTTGGTATTCTTAGTTGAAAGCAAAACCTAGGATGGCTCATATTATAATTTCTAAGGCCTTCTTGAAGGCTGCCTCTTTGCAATTGTGTCAAACCAATCACAGACACCACAACCTCTCATCTGCCTTAAAACACCTGATAATGCCCACCCTATCAGTAACATCACTACTATATATACCAATGTGTCAATTTATATTGGATGTGAGATACATTGATTTACATCTTAGAAGTGAATATTACTATATGTACCCTTCATAACCAACTATTGTGGATGTGAGTTATAGTACAAGAATATGTCATAAACATGATAATATTACCTTTTTTTTGCCATTTCCACACAGGTCTTATTATATGTTTTAACAATATTAGTGTACTAAAACACACCTCACATGGATGTGGATGACAATTATATGGTAAATAACAGAGGACAAGATTTATGGTGAACTATAAGAATATTTATTTATTTTTTGGTTTCTTGGATGAGGGAGCTGAGGTGACTGTAGTGGATATCCTTGTTCTCCTGGTTTGAGAAGATTCTGATGTTTCTGCTGGTGTGCTGGCCACAGATTATAGGCTGGAGGCAGTGTCCTGCTGGTGTGTAAAGTGCTCAACCAACACACCCAAGAGTTGATTTTGTTCTCTCCATCTATTGGCCATTTGCATCTGCATATCAGACAGAATTTGCATCATCTGTGATTGGTTATGAACACTTGCACTTAACAATGCTGCCATGTCCCTCTGTAGCTCTATGCTACGTTGTTGTCTCCTCTCTTGGCTCCTGATGAACCTTTCATGGTTCCTGAAGAACCTCTCTTGGCCTCTTTGGATGTTCTCCATGCTTGTTATGAGCCTCCTCTGGAGTGCAATGTATTCCTCACCCAGGGGTGAATACAATGCATCCACAGGCTCTTGAGCAGCAGGGCTTCTAGGTGCTTGTGGGACAGGGCCAGCTTCAACTGCTGGTTCATGTGGTGGTGGGCCAGCTGCAACTGCTGGTTCATGTGGTGGTGGCCCAGCTTCAACTGCTGGCTCATGTGTTGGTGAGCCTGCTTCAACTGCTGGTTCATGTGGTGGTGGGCCTGCTTCAACTGCTGGTTCATGTGGTGGTGAGCCTGCTTCAACTACTGGTTCATGTGGTAGTGGGCCTGCTTCAACTGCTGGTTCATGTGGGGCAGCTGTAGAATCTGCTCTATTTCCATCTGCCAATGGTGGAGCTCGTCCAATTGCTGAGGATGGTGGAGCTCCTCCAATTGCTGAGGATGGTTGAGCTTGTATGGTTGGTTGATAGTCCCAATGATGACGAGTGTGTGACCACTCAGCCTGTCCTTTTGGAACTTCCTGTGACATTGTGTATGGGTAAAATCCCTGACTGCCATGAGATTGTGTTGTGGGGGGGGGGTAAATATAAGGACCCTTTGTGGTTGTCTTGGCTCCCCTCAAAGCCAAAGGGAGGATATTCCTCTGGCCAGGAATCTTGCCAGGAGTCATATGGCAATGGTGGTGGCATCACTCCTGGGTCCTCAACTGAAGCCATCCAACCATGCTCATGACTGGAAGCATACTGTTCTTGCGGTTGCCTGAAGGGTGGTGGTGGTGGCATGGATGTTTGCATCCTTGTGACAGGAGGTTCTGTGAAGGAGTCAAAGGATGAGATGGATTAGTAAACTCAGATATATGTCCACGTGGACATACAATATACATTGATACATGCTAGGGCCTATACTGATTCTCATGTCAAACTCTATAACATGTGTCCTGTGTTAATCTAAGACATGTTAGTATTGCACTATTCCACCTCATATCATGAATTGCATTGTGTTAAGTAGCATTAATGTCAAACAATGTTTTTGTTAGTAGGCCAAATACCATGCTCCTCATTTTGTACATGAATGTGTGATATTAAAGGATGTTATATCTCAAATACATATAATACTGGTGTGTGGGATGTTACTCACCAGCATGATGTGCTGTGGTTGCAGCCCCTGAGTCACGAGCCCCTGGAAGTCCACGGACTGCTGTGATACTCAGGGACCTGCGTATCATATCCTGCCAGGTGTTATACTCTATGTCCAGGGATGGACCACTGCCTGTTCCCCTTTGGTGCATAGCTTCCTGCCCCATCTTTTCTTTGACCCACCTCTTGCAGTCATTCCACCGCTTTTTCAGGCCCTCAACAGTCCTCCTCTGTGGGGCCACACTGTTGACGGCATCCTCTACCGCCAACCATTCCATTTTTCACCTTTTGGCACTGACTTTGCCCTTCTCCTGCCGAAGAGGGCACTGTAATTGTCCATGATGGCCTGGACTAGGGCAACATTTTCCTCAAATGAGAAGATGGGACATCTCAGCCTCTCATCCTCCATGGACACCTGGCTTGCTCCCTGTGATGTCCCTGGTGTGGCTTCCTCCCTATCCTCTCCCTCCTCCCCCCTTCTGTCCCCATGTGCACCCTCTGTCCCTCTCCTAGATGTGCCTGGTCTCTGGGGCTCTCGGGCATCTCTCCTCCCATCATCCCTTCTAGCTCTCCCTCTCCCCACTCCACTTTCTCCCTGACGGGGACCCCACTGCTCCTCCTGTCCTCTCCAATACTCCTCTCCCTGCCACTCCTCTCCCCTCCTCCCCTCCGCCCTACCTCTCCCTGCCATCCTCACACTAAATCACACTACACACACTCACACTCACTCCCAGTTCAATCACACACAATCACAACCAAACACTCAGCCTATCACACTGTAAAATTCAAATAAAATGTGTGAGGTGTTATAAAAAAAAGTGTGATGTATTTGTATATGTAAGTATGCAAAATGTGTGCAATATTTAAAAATATGTGTAAGTATACAAGCTTAATCAAACAACAATGCGACCTAACTAACTCCTCTGTTTGCGCATCTCTCTCTACTCTGACTAATCCTCCACTCCAGTGTAGTGTGCTGTAGCTCAAAGAACAATCCAAACACACTGAAGAAAATGGCGGCTGTGCATGGGTTTATATATGAATTTTGAATAGCGTAATTACGTGTCGCATATATATTTGAAATCGCAGTTGCATAAAACTACTCTTTATTGACACTTTCTGTGGACAAAATACTGGCGTAAGTTACTTGCGACGACTAAAATGTGTATTTGACCACATTTCAGAAGATCGCCAGTTTGTCCTACTTACGCCAGATTAGCATCTAACGGCGCAGTATATGTAATACCCCGATGTGCAAGGTGAAATTACGGGCGGCACGGGTTCCCACGCTTGTGCCGAAACCTGCGCTGTATATTTGATTGCGCCCCTAGTGTCTCCTTTTATTCCATTGGACAAAAGTTGAATATAACAATTTAGCTCTGTTTATGTAAATTTGCGGTCTTTGATACATTGTTTCCACATATTATAAGGTACAATAATACAGACAATACAGTGTTCTGTTAAATAAATAATATATTAAATATTTCAATGCAATTTTCAGCTTCTCTGGATTCAACACTGCGTACATATAAAGGGTACAACCATCTGATTTAAATAATATCCCAAACATTCCAGGAGAGTAACTTTATACGACCATATTGTTCAACATGATACACTAATACAGAAACGTATTACAAAATTTAAAAATACAAAGTATTTTTATTTAGAGGGTTATAAATACCATACCTTTGACTTACTGAAAAATAATAATAACAGCCAAAGTGATTTACACGTGAAAATAAGCTGTTATATATAATACATTCTGCTTAACTAACTACATTGTGAAGCACTAATAATTTACAATAAGCAAATAAGGCTGCAATGTATAATACATTCTCACTAACTGAAAAGTATTTAGTGCTGGTCATTAACAATTTACAAAATATAATGTAAAATCATATTTATGCAATATTCATTTTTCATAAAGGCTTTAACTATGTATTTAGTGTAAATATTTCACATTCCAATGTTCTGCACGTAGCAAAATATGTTCTATGTATTTGTAAATAGATATTCCTATATATATCTATACCTATATGTAATCATGTTTATACTGTATATAGGTATAGATATATATAGGAATATCTATTTACAAATACATAGAACATATCGCCTAGATTTAGAGTTTTGCGGCCAAAGGGGTGCGTTAGCTACGCGTGTTTTTTTCCCCTGCACCTTTTAAACAACGCTGGTATTTAGAGTTCTCTGAAGGGCTGCGTTAGGCTCCAAAAAGGGAGCGTAGAGGCATATTTACCGCCACTGCAACTCTCAATACCAGCGTTGCTTAAGGACGCGGCCAGATTCAAAAACGTGCTCGTGCACAATATCCCCATAGGAAACAATGGGGCAGTTTGAGCTGAAAAAAAACCTAACACCTGCAAAAAAGCAGCGTTCAGCTCCTAACGCAGCCCCATTGTTTCCTATGGGGAAACACTTCCTAAGTCTGCACCTAACACTCTAACATGTACCCCGAGTCTAAACACCCCTAACTTTACACTTATTAACCCCTAATCTGCCGCCCCTGCTATCGCAGACCCCTGCATATTAGTTTAAACCCCTAATCTGCTGCTCCGTACACCGCCGCAACCTACGTTATCCCTATGTACCCATAATCTGCTGCCCCTAACACCGCCAACCCCTATATTATATTTATTAACCCCTAATCTGCCGCCCCTAATGTCACCGCCACCTACCTACAATTATTAACCCCTAATCTTCCGACCGGACCTCACCGCTACTCTAATAAATGTATTAACCCCTAAAGCTAAGTCTAACCCTAACCATAACCCTAACACCCCCCTAAATTAAATATAATTTTATTCTAACGAAATAAAATAATTCTTATTAAATGAATTAATCCTATTTAAAGCTAAATACTTACCTGTAAAATAAACCCTAATATAGCTACAATATAAATAATAATTATATTGTAGCTATTTTAGGATTAATATTTATTTTACAGGCAACTTTGTATTTATTTTAACCAGGTAAAATAGCTATTAAATAGTTAATAACTATTTAATAGTTACCTAGTTAAAATAATTACAAAATTACCTGTAAAATAAATCCTATCTTAAGTTACAATTAAACCTTACACTACACTATCAATAAATTAATTAAATAAACTATCTACAATTATCTACAATTAAATCAACTAAACTAAATTACAAAAAAACAAAACACTAAATTACAACAAAAAAACCACTAAATTACAAAAAATTAAAAAAGATTACAAGAATTTTAAACTAATTACACCTACTCTAAGCCCCCTAAAAAAATAACAAAGCCCCCCAAAATAAAAAAAATGCCCTACCCTATTCTAAAATAAAAATTTAACAGCTCTTTTACCTTACCAGCCCTTAAAAGGACCTTTTGCGGGGCAAGCCACAAAGAAAACAGCTCTTTTGCATTTAAATAAACATACAATACCCCCCCCAACATTACAACCCACCACCCACATACCCCTAATCTAACCCAACCCCCCTTAAAAAACCTAACACTAAGCCCCTGAAGATCTTCCTTCCTTGTCTTCACCATGCCGGGTATCACCGATCCGTCCAGAAGAGGGTCCGAAGTCTTCATCCTATCCGGAAAGAAGAGGTCCAGAAGAGGGTCCGAAGTCTTCATCCTATCCGGCAAGAAGAGGAGATCCGGACCGGCAAACATCTTCATCCAAGTGGCATCTTCTATCTTCTTCCATTCAGCGCAGAGCGGGACCATCTTGAAGCAGCCAACGCGGATCCATCTTCTTCTAATGACGTCCTAAGTCCGAATGAAGGTTCCTTTAAATGACGTCATCCAAGATGGCGTCCCTCAAATTCCAATTGGCTGATAGGATTCTATCAGCCAATCGGAATTAAGGTAGGAAAAATCTGATTGGCTGATTGAATCAGCCAATCAGATTCAAGTTCAATCCGATTGGCTGATCCAATCAGCCAATCAGATTGAGCTTGCATTCTATTGGCTGTTCCGGTCAGCAGATTAGGGGTTAAAAAAATTTAATAGAGTGGCAGCGATGTGGGGGGGAGCCTCGGTTTAGGGGTACATAGGTAGTTTATGGGTGTTAGTGTACTTTAGAGCACAGTAGTTAAGAGCTTTATGATCCGGCATTAGCCCAGAAAGCTCTTAACTCCTGGCTTTTTTCTGCGGCTGTCTTGTCGTTAGAGTTCTAGCGCTCACTTCAGCCAAGACTCTAAATACTAGCATTAGAAAGATCCCATTGAAAAGATAGGATACGCAATTGACATAAGGGGATCTGCGGTATGGAAAAGTTGCGGCTGGAAAGTGAGCATTAGACCCTTACCTACAAGACTCTAAATACCAGCGGTAGACCGTGTTCTCCCATATAAATCAATAGAGAAATAAAAGTGGAAAACATTCTACTCGCGAAACGGACAAAAAAAAGTAAAAACAACACCCTACCATAAGCCCCTAATAACCCTTAATCCGGCATCCCCCTACATTGCAAACTACATAAATAAACTATTAACCCCAAAACCGTCACCCCCCACATCACAAACTACATAAATAAACTATTAACCCCTACACTGCCATCCTCCCTCATTGCAAACTACATAACTAAACTATTAAAATCCTAAACCGCCATCCCCCCACATCGCAAAGTCATTCAAATCTAAACCCCCTAACCTAAATCCAATTAATATACCCATAAATTAATAAGAAAATATTTGAACTACCTTGAAATAAATAACTTACCTGTAAAATTAAAATATAACCTAAGCTTACCCTAACAAAAAACCTAACATTACTTAAAAATAAAAAAAACCTACATTATGAAAATAAAAAACTAATAATCCAAAAAAACTTACGTTTACAGGAAAAAACTGCAATTACAAAACATAACAAAAGCTACCCTTACAAAAAAAAAAGCAAAATTGCCAAAAATAATAAAAACAATTATTCCTATTCTAATAATTAATCTACTGTTAGACCTTAAAAGGGTCTTTTGTAGAGCATTGCCCTAAAGTTAACAGCTCTTTTGCATAAAATAAAACAATTACCCCCAATCATTACAACCCCCACCCCCCAAATCCCTCCAAAAAAGGATGAAAGGAAAAAGCTTTGAAGAATCAAATCAGCCAATAGGAATGCAATGGTACCCCTATATGAAGAGGAGCTCCCTGTCGATGCTTTGAAGAGGACCACTGAAATCACCGCCGACCTCGCCGAAGACTTCTCAGCCGCCAATGGGATGAAGATAGAAGATGGACCTCCGCCACCAGGATGAAGATAGAAGATGGACCACCGACGGAAGAAGATGGATGAAGATGGAGCGCCGTCGGAACTAAGATGGAGCACTGCCTATCATCATTGGTGAGTACCAATTTTGGAGTTAGAGTTAGTTTTTTTGGAGGGGTTGTTTATTTTTTAAGATTAGGGATTTTGCCCAGCCAAATGTCCTTTTTAAGACAATGGGTAGTTAAAGTTTTTTTTTAGTTTGGTATTATTTTTTAGGTGGGAGGTTTGGGTGGGGATTGGGGTTTGTAATGGTAGTGGGTTATTGTTTTATTGAAAGCAAAAGAGCTGTTAACTTCAGGGCAATGCCCTGCTTAAGGCCCTTTTAAGGGCTTTTGATAGTTTATTTGTAGAATAGGGTTTTTTTATTTTTGGGTGTTTTTTTGGGGGGTATTAGAAGAGCAATACTTGTTTTTATTTTTGGTAATTTAATTTGATATTTTTTGTAAGGGTAGCTTTTGTTATGTTTTGTAATTGTAGGTTTTTTATGTAAATGTTAGGGGTTTTTTTTGTAATGTTATTTTTTTATTTTTTGTAATGTAGATTTTTTTTAGTTTTAAGTAATAAATGTTTTTATTATTGTTATGTTTTTTATTTTTTGTAATGTAGGTTTTTTATTTTTAAGCAATGTTATTTTTTTTAGGGTAAGCTTAGGTTATATTTTAATTTTACAGGTAAGTTTTTATTTATTTTAAAGAAGAATATTTTTTAATTAATTTATGGGTATTTTAATTGGGGTTAGATTAGGGAGTTTAGATTTTAATGACTTTGCAATGTTGTGGGATGGTGGTTTAAGGATTAATAATTTATTTAGGTACTTTTCGATGTGGAGGGATGGCAGTTTAGGGGTTAATAATTTTATTTAGGGTTTACGATGTGGGGTGATGGCGGTTTAGGGGTTAATAATTTTTTTAGGTACTTAGCGATGTGGGGGGATGGCAGTTTATTTGTAGTTTATGGGTGTAAGTGTACTTTGTAATGTATTTTTGTTGTGTTTTGTGAAACTTTTTAGTTTTGGAAAGCACTTTACAAGAGCTCTTAGATCTCGGTATGGATTGATGCATAAAGGACTATTGCGATAGCGCAATGGTGATTTTTCCTGGCTTGTAATATCAGTGGAAGAAAAATGGATCACAAAATCACCATTGCGCTAGCGCAAAGTCCGTTGCTCATCACTTGTAATTTTGCCCAATGTTAGATCTGTAAACATTTTCTGATACTTGGTAATAAGTGTTTTCAGGGGATGTATCAAGCCCTTTTAGTCGATGAATTCAATAAGTGAATACAAGTAAATGTGTTATTTAGTCCCTGATAATCAAAGCATCGGGGTAAATGGAGATATTTGAACAATATTAGTATAAAAATTGGCAATTACATTTTCAAAGGGTCTGAAATCAGTGTTTAAGGTCTCGCTGAGAGGCGTTTTACTATACAGCTCAGTGGGTGGCGATACTGGGGAAATCTTAAAAGCAGAATTGCCACTTACATTGACGGTGTAAGGTATACAATCCATATAAAAAGTATTGTATTATCGTACAATTTACGTGTCAACCGAAACTCAACCCCATTTGTTACAATAGTGAAACTAGGACATCAATAATACACCTAAAGGAGCTGAAGGATTGTGGATATATTATAAATGCATATACAATGTTTAAGTTATAAGTATTTTATTGTATAATGCTGTAATATGTATTTAAGTCTTGTCGTGATGTCAAAAATCTTGTATTTTGCTTTTGCCGTTTTTATTTCTTTTTTTAGGAAGAAGAATTTGTGTTTGTGGCATTAATATTTTTGAAGACAATAGCTATGACTTTCTAGTTGCTATTTACTTATTGCTATTATAAATTCTAACTGTTCTGAATATGTTATACATATAATATCGCCACCGCATGGTAGCAAATGTGTTCTATATTAATAACACATATGTCACAGTGTGGTTACAATATTATAAGTATAAGGAAAGAAAAGTCCAGAGCTGCTATAATTAAAAAAAAATATTTTAACAATTGAAAAGGATCACGTTAAATTTAAAAACAATACAGACACGCCAGGCTTGTCTTACACATTTCAACTCTAGCTGCCTTATTCATTATAAGTAGAACACATTTAGAACAACGAGAACTTATATTGGCAAGAAATAAATCAAACTAGAAATTTGTCTTCTTTGCAATATTAATGCCACAAACACAAAATCTTCTTCCTAATTTTTTTTATAAAAACAATAATATACCAAAAACGTTTCCTTTCCTATGTAAAATGGTACCTAGCTTTCAAGTGATGATTTTTGAGCAATTAGAGTAGCTGTTTGGATTGTAAAAACCTGACAAAAAAATGCCTTTGCATCTTTGTTGGTGGATGTAACAAACAGAAGACTATACCCATTAAAATTATTTAGATTCCTTTTTAATATGGAATGCTTCACAATTCGTACAAATAACATTTGATAAGGACTTTTATCTCTTTTTTACACAAAAAGATTTCCAATATTTCAATAAATTATTAGGTGTTATTTTAAATGTTTTGTATTTATATTTATAGACATTTTTTTGAACAGTTGAGCCTAATAAATACAGGTAGCCCTCAGTTTACGCCGGGGTTAGGTTCCAGAAGGAATGGTTGTAAATTGAAACCGTTGTAAATTGAAACCCAGTTTATAATGTCAATGGGAAGTGAGGGAGTTAGGTTCCAGGCCCCTCTAAAAATTGTCATAAGTAACACCTAATACATTATTTTTAAAGCTTTGAAATGAAGACTTTACAACACAGAATATATAATTAAACTAAGTTAAATGAACAAAAACATTTGCTAAACAGCATTATAAACCTAATAAAATAATCACACAACACAGACTTTACTTGCATTTTTCTGCAAACAGTTATTTCTATTCATTCCAATCTGGACTGATTTATAGACAGGAAGATCTTGTTCCTTTGAAATCTGCTCGATAGCTCAGGTCTGGTTAAACTGATTAATTTCAGCTTGCTTGGCTTGCATATCTTTGCTGCAACACAAGCGGACAGCGCCACCTACTGGCTTTTTTAATCAATGCTCTGCTTCTCAATGCTTTTCAATAGCAGTCACATGACTGAAAAAAAGGTTGTTATTCTGAAACGGTGCAAATTGAACCGTTGTAAACCGGGGGCCACCTGTAAAGATTGGCCAAAGCTTCACAATATGATTTCTTGAAATATACAGAAAATATTGAACAAATTATATTAAATATTTAAGATATTAATAATTGCATTACAGAATATTTTTGTGAAAATTTATCAGAATTGTATATGTTAAAAAAAAGTTTCTTTGGCTGAAAGGTTTTTATATTTTTTACATTAATAAATTTAATTGAAATTACCCATGTGATGATCTGTCACCTAAAAAAATACAAAGGGCAGATTTATTTTACAGCATCATTATGTTTCTATAATTTTAGATAAATGCCTATTTTATATTCATTATCAATTGCTAATCTGTTTCAAAGAGAACAGCTGTTCCCATACATGAGAAATCAGTTGTGAAAAGATTGGTTCATAACATAATTTGACTACAAAAATTGATTTTATATAGCACATTTTCAGGGCCCACTTGATTGCATTTCATTTAACTTTATTAAAACTGTGTGCAATTAGTTTGAAAAATGAAGATTAATAAAATGCCTAGTTTGATACAAATGCCCTGCTTGAAATATTGATAATTTGTGCTGCATATTTTTCAAGCTGAGGAAGATCTGCCCTTAGAGAGAGATATATTTGATATTCTTGATATAAGATCTAGCTACTGACATGCTGAGAGCAATTGCAAGGAATGATTGTGTTATATTTTACTGGTACTATGTCAGACAGCATACAATGACAAAGAGACAAATCAATAGAATGACTGCACTAAATTCAAAATCTCACACTTTGAAGTGATCTGATTCAGTTATTTGAAGTGGAATACCAATCTGTGCTAATTGTGACTTAAATATTGCAAAGCAATGCAGTCATTTTTCTTCTTTTTACCCTTTTTTACTGACAGTGATGCATATTATAAGTTTTGGGAAATGTATTCACTATTTAAAGAACTATAGAAATGTTTCACATCCATTAATGTATAAAGCATGTGCAGAATACCAAATGAACCTAAGTTACTAAAATGCATTTTTATAGTTAGACTATTATAGGACTGCTAGTTTACTTTAACTCTTTAACTGTCAGAAATACTTTAAATTAAATATAAAATAATATAGTTTAAATCTTTGACTTTCATACCTTACTCCTTAATATACTAAGCACAAATATAATTAAAAAAAAGTGTAAAAGGGTTCTACTAATAAGTTACTGTGAAGTATACCAACTTTACTTGAGGTAAGCTACAGTCCAAGTGGACTTATGAGTATACTTATTAAGTGCTAGATTACAATGGCATGCTAACTCTTGAGGACGAGCAATAAGGGGTTTATCATATTTTTTTGAAAGCATCAGAAGTAGCACACGTATTACAGGCTAAAAGTAAACAAGTTCAAGGGTGTGTCTGGGCGGCGATCCTGGCTGGTCGCAATATCTGCAGCTGGAAAAGATCTACCACTAATCCGCCGATTATTAGTAGAATCAGGCACTATTTATACTACTAAAGAACATATTCTGTTGCATTATCTCTTGCTGAAGAGATTTATACAAAGCTTGCCTGAATACATGACTTTACAGCACAGATCCGGATCATTAGGGCTTTAGGCGGTGGCCTGTTTGGAAAGCTCCTAATACCCCCCCCCCCCCCGGTAACCAGGGTAGTGCAGCTATCTCATGGCTGTAATTCAGGAGGAAGCGTTTTTAGCCATACAGGCATATATGCAGGAGATTGACTTTCTAATGAACACTAGGTTTGATCACCTCACATCTATTATCGAGTCTACGGCAGCACTGTGTGAACAGCCTGAAGCTAAAAGAGGAGGAGGAGAAGACGCCATTTTGAGTATCCATAGAATACATCTAAGTTTGCCTACTGAGCTGATCAGCATGAAGGGAGACAATGGGGCTGCTCTGAAAAGTGATTGTGGAGGGCTTTCTCCCTTGTGTCATGTGTCCAGTGGGGGGATGCGGCCGGCCCTCCTTCTTGGGACAAACAACCTCTGATTACTCAGGGAGCAACCTCTGCCGGGAAGAACATGGGGACTGACTGCCAGGTATGCGATCAGCAGACTGGTGCTGTTCCACCTGCTACACTTTTCATTGACAGGAGACTGGTTACAGACTTTAACTCTCTCTTGACATCGTTAATTCCCTGCTTGCTTTGGACAGCTTAAAAGAGAGAGGAGCGACTCTGGGTAATGCTGATGTGTGTTTTCTGTCACTGGGGAACATATTTTATGGCCAGCAGTAAAGCCCCTCTGCGGGTTTTGACAGCCGTTCATGCTTCAATGCTTCCTTTAAAGTGAACATTCGGTCTGGCATCGGATAATTGACTGGGTTCTTTTGTTTGTTTATTTACTCATTTTTATTATTGGTTTTCCTTTTAGTATTTTTTTCCTCTAAATGTCAATCTTAATAGGGGCATACTCCTTATATTTGCTTGTTAACTTAATTTTGTTTGCTTCAAATTGGTTAAGAGAACCTTCCTCCTGAACTGTTCACTTACTATCGGCTAGATTTAGAGTTTTGTAGGTAACGACCCGCGTAGCTAACGCTGGTTTTTTTTCCCCCGCACCTTTTAAATACCGCTGGTATTTAGAGTTCACAGAATGGCTGCATTAGGCTCCAAAAAAGGAGCGTAGAGCATAATTTACCACCACTGCAACTCTCAATACCAGCGATGCTTACGGACGCGGCCAGCTTAAAAAACGTGCTCGTGCACGATTCCCCCATAGGAAACAATGGGGCAGTTTGAGCTAAAAAAAAACACCTGCAAAAAAGCAGCGTTCAGCTCCTAATACAGCCCCATTGTTTCCTATGGGGAAACACTTCCTAAGTCTGCACCTAAATCTCTAACATGAACCCCAAGTCTAAACACCCCTAACCTTACACTTATTAACCCATAATCTGCCGCCCCCGCTATTGCTAACACCTGCATATTTTTTTTAACCCCTAATATGCCGCTCCGTACACCGCCGCAACCTACATTATACCTATGTACCCCTAATCTGCTGCCCCTAACACCGCCGACCCCTATATTATATTTATTAACCCCTAATCTGCCCCCCACAACGTCGCCGCCAGCTACCAACAATAATTAACCCCTAATCTGCCAACCGGACCTCACTGCTACTATAATAAATTTATTAACCCCTAATCCGCCTCCCTCCCGCCTCAAAAATCCTATAATAAATAGTATTAACCCTAATCTGCCCTCCCTAACATCGCCGACACCTAACTTTAATTATTAACCCCTAATCTGCCGACCGGACCTCGCCGCTACTCTAATAAATGTATTAACCCCTAAAGCTAACTCTAACCCTAACCCTAACACCCCCTAAATTAAATATAATTTTTATGTAACGAAATAAATTAACTCTTATTAAATAAATTATTCCTATTTAAAGCTAAATACTTACCTGTAAAATAAACCCTAATATAGCTACATATAATAAATAATTATATTGTAGCTATTTTAGGATTAATATTTATTTTACAGGCAACTTTGTATTTATTTTAGTGTATGGGTTAGTTTAAGATAAGCGCCAAGTTGTTATCCTTTAGCTCCCTATGATTACCACTTTATAGTACAAACAAAAAAAATAAATTATTAAAGTTTAGGAGCGCTAAAAAAGCTTAAAGGAGGAGATTATTCTTTTTAAATGTGTATTTATTGCTAGTTGAAAATCTAAAAATACATAATAAATCAAAAATACATAAAAACAATAATATGAGCATGATAATTATTCTTGAGTAAGATGACAGGATATTTAAAATAGAAATTATTGTGTGACAATATACTTCAGTGTGGGACGTCTCCCTTATGTTAAAAAATACTTTGTAATGGTTGTTACCTAGCCTCTCATATATCTTAAACTTTATGTCTAAAATTTTACAACATAATAACTTCTTATTTGGATAATTTATCAAATGCTTTGTGTACCACCTTAATCCACCTTATATTAACATCTTAAAATATAGTGTCTTTAAAATGATATTTTCAAGACTGATCGTCAAAATAAAATGTTCATAAAAATGCTTGGATGTTTTAAAAGTTCTTTTTTACTTTTGTAGCAATATGAAAAGTTCCAGTATAAAAGTTTATGTAATCCGATATTTTGTTCTTAGAGGGATATGCAGAACTGTTAATTTGTATCCTTGTAACACTTCAGTCTTTTTTATGCAATTTGTAACAAGTGTTTCTAATGAGCTTACCGGGTCTTCAGACACCTGCTTTGTCTAGTGATTTTTTTGTTTATCTTACCAGGAAGATATTAGTGCCTTTTCTCTCTCCAATTTTGTACGATACAAAATTTGCCTGTAAGCTTGATTCTTTGGAGCCTGTTTAGGTCTGTGTGGCTCCGATGGTGCAATACCTTCTGTTCAGGTTATCTTTGGCTGTCAGTTCTGGCAGCAAGCTTTAGAATCGGGTATAAACTTGCGCTACACGCTCCGGCGTGTTTGACGGCTCCTCCGATAATCAGTGTACAAATGGCCGTTTGTGTTTAGCTTCTTTTCTTCTTCCCCTGTACTCAAATGATGATTGAGATCATGCAGGGGATATATGAGCTGTGGTAGGTTACGTCTACGCGTTTCGCCGGTTGGCTTTATCAAGAAAGTAAAAAAGAACTTTTAAAACATCCAAGCATTTTTATGAACATTTTATTTTGACGATCAGTCTTGAAAATATCATTTTAAAGACACTATATTTTAAGATGTTAATATAAGGTGGATTAAGGTGGTACACAAAGCATTTGATACATTATTCAAATAAGAAGTTATTATGTTGTAAAATTTAAGACATAAAGTTTAAGATATATGAGAGGCTAGGTAACAACCATTACAAAGTATTTTTTAACATAAGGGAGACGTCCCACACTGAAGTATATTGTCACACAATAATTTCTATTTTAAATATCCTGTCATCTTACTCAAGAATAATTATCGTGCTCATATTATTGTTTTTATGTATTTTTGATTTATTATGTATTTTTAGATTTTCAACTAGCAATAAATACACGTTTAAAAAGAATAATCTCCTCATCATCCTTTAAGCTTTTTTAGCGCTCCTAAACTTTAATAATTGATTTTTTTTTATTTATTTTAACCAGGTACAATAGCTTTTAAATAGTTCATAACTATTTAATAGCTACCTAGTTAAAATAATTACAAAATTACCTGTAAAATAAATCCTAACCTAAAATACAATTAAACCTAACACTACACTATCAATAAATAAATTACATACAAATCCCTACAAATAAATACAATTAAATAAACTAACTAAAGTACAAAAAATAAAAAAAGAACTAAGTTACAAAAAATAAAAAAATATTTACAAACATTATAAAAATATTACTACAATTTTAAGATAATTACACCTACTCTAAGCCCCCTAATAAAATAACAAAGCCCCCCAAAATAAAAAAATGCCCTACCCTATTCTAAAATAAAAATTGAAACGCTCTTTTACCTTACCAGCCCTTAAAAGGGCCTTTTGCGGGCATGCCCCAAAGAATTCTGCTCTTTTGCCTGGAAAAAAAAACATACAGTACCCCCCCAACATTACAACCCACCACCCACATACCCCTAATCTAACCCAAACCCCCCTTAAATAAACTTAACACTAAGCCCCTGAAGATCTTCCTACCTTGTCTTCACCACGCCGGGTATCACCGATCGGTCCAGAGGAGGCTCCAAAGTCTTCATCCAAGCCCAAGCAGGGGCTGAAGAGATCCATCATCGGGCTGAAGAGGTCCATCATCGGGCTGAAGTCTTGATCCAAGCGGCGGCTGAAGAAGTCCATCATTGGGCTGAAGTCTTGATCCAAGCGGCAGCTGAAGAAGTCCATCATCGGGCTGAAGTCTTCTATCAAGCGGCATTTTCAATCTTCTTTCTTCCGGATCCATCTTTATCCCGCTGACGCGGAACATCCATCCTGCCCGACGACTTCCCGACGAATGACGGTTCCTTTAAATGACGTCATCCAAGATGGCGTCCCTCGAATTCCGATTGGCTGATAGGATTCTATCAGCCAAATGGAATTAAGGTAGGAAAATTCTGATTGGCTGATGGAATCAGCCAATCAGATTCAAGTCCAATCAGCCAATCAGATTGAGCTTGCATTCTATTGGCTGATCGGAACAGCCAATAGAATGCGAGCTCAATCTGATTGGCTGATTCCATCAGCCAATCAGAATTTTCCTACCTTAATTCCGATTGGCTGAATCCTATCAGCCAATCGGAATTCGAGGGACGCCATCTTGGATGACGTCATTTAAAGGAACCGTCATTCGTCGGGAAGTCGTCGGGCAGGATGGATGTTCCGCATCGGTGGGATGAAGATGGATCCGGAAGAAAGAACATTGAAGATGCCGCATGATAGAAGACTTCAGCCCGATGATGGACCTCTTCAGCCACCGCTTGGGCTTGGATGAAGACTTTGGAGCCTCCTCTGGACCGATCGGTGATACCCGGCATGGTGATGACAAGGTAGGAAGATCTTCAGGGGATTACTGTTAGGTTTATTTAAGGGGGGTTTGGGTTAGATTAGGGGTATATGGGTGGTGGGTTGTAATGTTGGAAGGGGTATTGTATGGTTTTTTTTCCAGGCAAAAGAGCAGAATTATTTGGGGCATGCCCCGCAAAAGGCCCTTTTAAGGGCTGGTAAGATAAAAGAGCTTTTCTATTTTTATTTTAGAATAGGGTAGGACATTTTTTTTATTTTGGGGGGCTTTGTTATTTTATTAGGGGGCTTAGAGTATGTGTAATTAGCTTAAAATTGTTGTAATATTTTTATAATGTTTGTAAATATTTTTTATTTTTTGTAACTTAGTTCTTTTTTTATTTTTTGTAACTTAGTTCTTTTTTTATTTATTTGTATTTAATGTATTTATTGATAGTGTAGTGTTAGGTTTAATTGTAGATAATTGTAGGTATTTTATTTAATTAATTTATTGATAGTGTAGTGTTAGGTTTAATTGTAACTTAGGTTAGGATTTATTTTACAGGTAATTTTGTAATTATTTTAACTAGGTAGCTATTAAATAGCTATTAACTATTTAATAGCTATTGTACCTGGTTAAAATAAATACAAAGTTGCCTGTAAAATAAATATTAATCCTAAAATAGCTACAATATAATTATTATTTATATTGTAGCTATATAAGGGTTTATTTTACAGGTAAGTATTTAGCTTTAAATAGGAATAATTTATTTAATAAGAGTTAATTTATTTAGTTAGAAAAAAATTATATTTAACTTAGGGGGGTGTTAGTGTTAGGGTTAGACTTAGCTTTAGGGGTTAATACATTTATTAGAGTAGCGGTGAGGTCCGGTCGGCAGATTAGGGGTTAATACTTGAAGTTAGGTGTCGGTGATGTTAGGGAGGGCAGATTAGGGGATAATACTATTTATTATAGGGTTAGTGAGGCAGATTAGGGGGTAATACATTTATTATAGTAGCGGCGCGGTCCGGTCGGCAGATTAGGGGTTAATAATTGTAAGTAGGTAGCGGCGACGTTGGGGGGGGGGCAGATTAGGGGTTAATAAATATAATATAGGGGTCGGCGGTGTTAGGGGCAGCAGATTAGGGGTACATAGGTATAACGTAGGTTGCGGCGGTGTACAGAGCGGAAGATTAGGGGTTAATAATAATATGCAGGGGTCAGCGATAGCGGGGGCGGCAGATTAGGGGTTAATAAGTGTAAGGTTAGGGGTGTTTAGACTCGGGGTACATGTTAGGGTATTAGGTGCAGATTTAGAAACTGTTTCCCCATAGGAAACAATGGGGCTGTGTTAGGAGCTGAACGCTGCTTTTTTGCAGGTGTTAGGTTTTTTTTCAGCTCAAACGGCCCCATTGTTTCCTATGGGGGAATCGTGCACGAGCACGTTTTTTAAGCTGGCCGCGTCCGTAAGCAACGCTGGTATTGAGAGTTGCAGTGGCGGTAAATATGCTATACGCTCCCTTTTTGGAGCCTAACGCAGCCCTTCTGTGAACTCTAAATACCAGCGGTATTTAAAAGGTGCGGGAGTAAAAAAGCATGCGTAGCTAACGCACCCCTTTGGCCGCAGAACTCTAAATCTAGCCGTAAATGTTTTCAGGCCATAATAGTGCTGTGTCGCGTCTGGATACAGGAAAATAGTGTTTATTTATTATTGAGGGCTTTGCAGGTTAGGGTTAAGGTTTTGAATTTAAAGGGACAGTCAAGTCAAAATTAAACGTTCATGATTCAAATAGGGCATGCAATTTCAAACAACTTTCCAATTTACTCTTATATTCAAATTTGCTATTTTCTTTTGGCATTCTTTGTTGAAAGCTAAACCTAGATGCGCTCATAAGCTGATTTCTAAGCCATTGAAGGTCACCTCTTTTCTCACTGCACACAGTGCTAGTTCATGTGTATCATATTTATAATATTGTGCTCACTACCCTGGAGTTATTTATGAGTCAGCAGTGCCAGCACTGATTGGCTAAAAAAAGTACTGCAAAGGGCTTTAATATAGAGTTACATACATATACATTCCTAAATATGTATATATAATATACATAGATAGATAGCTATAGAGATAAATATATATATATATATATATATATATTTATATGTGTGTACAGATGTATTTATGTATTTACAAACATAAATACACATATAAACATATAAATACATATTTATACATATATTGACGTATATAAGTGCATTGGAGCCCTTTGCAGTTAAGTAGCTGAAAACATGTAAACTCATATTTATGCAATATTCATGTTTAATAAAGTTTTTACATGTGTATGTACTGTAAATATTTAACATTCCAATGTTCCTTACATAGAGGAATATTTTGTAAGTATTTTTAAATAAATATTCCTTTATGTATAGGGGTGCATTGCTTGGGCAGTGTGCATTGTCATAATAGCGTTAATATTATGTTAATATTTTTGAAGTGAACATTTTATAAGTGAGTCACAAAGATATGAATTATACAAGAATTGAACAAGGATTGGACAAGGGGTAAGACACAAGGCAAGTACCTTTGTAATGTTGTTAGAGAGGGAGATAGGGGGCGCCCTTGGTGAACCAGAATAAGTTAAATACAGCTAACATACAGTGGGTCAAATGCACTCAAAGGATGTATCAATATGTCCTAAGAGATATATCAATCTCAAATGATTAATTGATAAATATCACAATTAGTATGAAGTATATTACAATAAAATGGATATTATCCTATAATAATGTCTTGTCAAAGGAATAATGGTCCCAGTAAAATGGGAGATATATGGAACAATGGTAGGGTTTCTAATAGGTGATAGGTATCCTATAATAATAAATGGGTGAAATTTAAACCAGTGGTACAATAATTCATTAGTTCTAATAGAACTTAGAAAAAGCAGATTGTAATCACTAACCAGCAAATATATAATAAATGTTAGTAATAAGAAATAATATGGTAAAATAAAAAGTCCTAAATGTAACAAGATACAGTAGAATCACAAGGAACAATGGGTGATTCAGGTCAAGGCAGCTGTCTCTGTGAGGATCAAGGCCCAGATCCTGGATCAAATATCTGTAGACAACATAAGAAGACAGAAGCGCCACATGGCCCAATATTGTATGGAATTTATATATACACAAATATCAGTGTAATGACACGCTCACATTTGGAAAGACACCCCTATTGGTGTTAAAGAAGTGGTCTGGGATCACAAGCAGTCACCAGCAGACTGACCTCCAGTGGCTGATCCACACCCTGTAAATGGTATAAACAAATACAGCGCCAATATGGCCTAATAGCAATTGCTATTATTTTTAATATATTTTAATAAAGTAAGTTTTGATTACACTTACCACTTGCTGCCAGACCTTTTTACTTTTCATTGGTTCATCTTTGGATTTCTGGGAGTTCCTGTTTTACCGGTGATCAGTCTACTGGGTGACTGTTTGACCTCAGTTCATTTCTAGTGCACCAAGGGAGGTGCTTTGCCAAATGTGAGTATACCGATTACCACATACTGTTATCTTTTGACCATACAATACTAGGCCATAGTGGCGCTGTATTTGTTTATACCATTTACAGGGTGTGGATCTGCCACTGGAGGTTAGTCTGCTGGGTGACTGCTTGTGATCCCAGACCACTTCTTCTACACCAATAGGGGTGTATCTCCAAATGTGAGTGTGTCATTACACTGATACTTGTGTATATATAAATTCCATACACTATTGGGCCATGTGGCGCTTCTGTCTTCTTATGTTGTCTACAGATATTTATAATGTTGTGTTTTATGTATCTCATTGTTTCCTTATGCAAGTGCTGCTGTAATTCTGTGTTTTTTGTGTTTAACCCTTTGAGTGCTAATGACGGCTCTGAGCCATCACAAAGTTTCCCACTGTGGTGCTAATGACGGCTCAGAGCCGTCACTAGCACTCTCCCACCTTGAGGGAGATCTGGGGGCTACCACCTGCTCCTACCCCAGGGATTGTGCCTTAGAGTGAAAAGCATCGCCGGGACATCACATTTTGCGTGGTGACGTCACACGCAACTTTATTAGCAATTTGTCAATACAAAGTATAGGGAAAGGGGGCATGCTGCTTAGAAGCCTGTATTTCAGCGCCTAACCTTTCCAATGGTGTCAGTCTCAGGGATCTGGAAAAAATAAAAAAAAGTTAAAACATTTTTTTTCAGCTTAGCACCCAGGTGGGAAAGTGCTTAGCACTCAAATGGTTAACTGGTTCCCATGCTTGTAAAAATGCTCAATATATTCATATTTCTTTTTGCTACCTCTTGTCTCTATAACAAACTACTTTACTCAATTACTCCTTCCCCCTCACTGTTCACTAGCCCATCTCTCTTAAACTCATCTTACTTTTGTACTCATGAACTTTACACATTCCGAACACCCTCTCTTCCCCCTGCACCTCTGCGTCTCATCTCATGTCACTTCTCAACCTCTCCCTTAGCACCGGTATATTTCCCTTATCCCTTAAACATGCACTGGTCACACCTATCCTTCAAAAACCATCTCTCAATCCAACCTCCCCATCCAAATACCGCCCTATTTCCCTACTCCCTCTTGCCTCAAAACTTCTTGAAAAGCTGGTATATGCATGCCTATCCCAGTTCATTACATTAAACTCCCCCCTTGACCCACTGCAATCTGAATTTCGCCCCATCACTCCACAGCGACAGTAAACATTTGGGTTACCAATGACCTACTTACAGCAAAATCCAAAGGCCACTTCACTCTGCTGATCCTCCCTGATGTGTCTAAAGCCTTTGATACTGTTGAACACCCTCTTTTGCTCCAAACCCTGCAATCCTTCGGCATTCTTCCTATTTGTATAACCATACCTTTAGTGTAGCCTTCTCTGGGGCTTCCTCTGCCCAGTCACCACAATGTTGGGGTACCGCAAGGCTCTGTCCTTGGTCCCCTTCTCTTCTCAATCTACACGTCATTATTATGTTCCTTAATAAAATCCCTTGGGTTTCAATATTATTTGTTTGCCGAGGACACCCAAATCTACCTCTCTGCACCAGATATATCTCCTTCATTGCTAACCTGTGTCACTAACTGTCTCTCTCACATCTCTTCCTGGATGTCCTCTCACCACCTTAATCTAAATCTCTCCAAAATTGAGCTTCTTATTTTCTCTCCTTCTCCTAAAATCTCCACCCCCATCTCTTTATAACTGTCGACAACTCCATCATTACCCCTACCCCGCATGCCCAATGTCTTGGGGTCACATTTGACTATATATCTTTCTTTCACTCCTCACATTCAGTTCTTGGCTAAATTATGTTGCTTCGACCATAAAAATATCTCTAAATTTAGACATTTCCTTACACAATACACAACTAAGATTTTAATTCACTCTCTCATCCTTTCCTGCCTCGACTACTGCAACTCAGTCCTCTCTGGTCTCTCTAGCTGCCGTCTAGCTCCTTTACAATCCATAATGAATGCTTCTGCATCTTCCTTACACGTTGCTCTTCATCTGCTGCACCTCTCTGCCAATCCCTTCACGAGAGAGAGAGAGAGAGAGAGAGAGAGAGAGAGAAAAAAAAACTGGGTCGTGATATTCTAACTTTGAATTTTGTGAGCGTCTGGTTGCATGGCAGTGACAAGAAGTAATGGATTCTTCACAAATTAAGTTAAAAAAAAAATTAAAACAAAGGTAAAAATTAATACAAACTGCAATGGTTTCTATTAAGTATAACCAACTGCTTAGTGCTTTTTTATTACAACAATGAAACAAACTATTTTGTATCATTTTGTGTACACTCACAGAGCTTGAGCAGGCTGCTATGCATGGGCTATTTATTTAGCATATCCTGTACAAAATAGTTGAAGGATAAATTGCAGAAGAATGGCCTTTGTTTCTGCATTTTTTTTCTCCAAAATAAATATTTATAATAAAATATTTGTATGTACCACTATAGAAACAATACTTTTTCTCCACCTTCCAAAAATTAGAGAAACACATGCACAGGCCCTTCTACTGATAATGCTTACAGGGGCTACAAAGCTTATCCCCAAAAAATGGAAGTGAAGAGAGGTACCCACGACAGAGGAGTAGTTAGCCTCGGTTGATGAGCTATTAATATTAGAAAGATTCCATTATTTTAAAACTAATCAAATTGAAACCCACAAAATGATGTTGGCTTCCTGGAGAGACACCCCCATTTTATAAACAGAAACCTAAATAAATAATTGTTACACAAACCGTAGGTTGATGGGCCCTTTTTTTTTCTTTTTCTTCTTCTGTTTTTTTTTCTTTCTCCCACTCTGCTCCCTCACCTTCTCTTTTCCACGCTCTTACTTCTCAAATACCTTTCAAATCCTCTTCTTATATTTGACACACGGTTCAAGGTTCATATTTAAAGGGACATTCAACACTGCCCACAACAATAATCTATGTTTCTAAACTAAGTATAAAGAGCAAGCTTCAACGTTCCCCTTTCTCTTACTTACTGCCTTCACTGTTCAATCCTCATCGATAACTTCAAAATTTGTCTCCTAATATGGCTGCTTAACTCCCCCCACTGTGACGTATAGCTCGTCTTCTTCAAACTAGCCGGCAGTTATATCCCATTTCTCCTACTTCAATCCCAGCGCGTTCATGGGCGTTAGCGCATGCGCGATACAATAGGAACATTAAAAGCGGAACCATAATAACCCAAGTTGTTTCCGTTCCGATTATCTTACTTATAGTACTCCATTACGTAATATAAGCGGAACGGAAACAACTTGGATTATTTTGGTTCCGCTTTTAGTGTTCCTAGTATATTGCGCATGCGCTAACGGCCGTGAACGCGCTTGGATTTCAGTCCGGGGAATGGGCTCTCATTGGCTGCTAGTTTGAGAAAGAAGGCGAAGACGTCACGGTGGGGGGAGTTCGGAAGACATGTTAGGACACCAATTTGGAAGATAACAATGACGATTCAACAGTGAAGGCGGTAAGTAAGAGAAAGGGGGCACCTTGGAGCTTGATCTTTTTATTTAGTTTTGAAACATAGATTAATGTTGTGGGCAGTGTTGAATGTCCCTTTAATTAATATACAATTGTTTGAAGAAAATGTTTAAGGGAAAAAAACAAAAATAAAAGCTGAACAAGTAACTTGTAAACTTCGATCTACACAGATGTATATTGAAAATATGGTCTGATACTTTGATACCTCTTTGTTAATTTGGGACAGTCAAGTCCAAAAAAACCTTTCATGATTCAGATAGAACATGTTATTTTAAACAACTTTCCAATTTACTGTTATCACCAATTTTGCTTTGTTCTCTTGGTATTCTTAGTTGAAAGCTAAGCCTAGGAGGTTCATATGCTAATTTCTTAGACCTGGAAGACTGCCTCTAATCTCAATGCATTTTGACCACTAGAGGGCATTAGTTCATGTGTTTTATATAGATAACATTAAGCTCATGCACGTGAAGCTACCCTGGAGTGAGCACTGATCGGCTAAAATGCAAGCCTGTCAAAATAACTGAAATAAGGGTGCAGTCTGCAGAGGCATAGATACAAGGTAATTACAGAGGTAAAACGTGTATTATAATAACTGTGTTGGTTATGTAAAGCTGGGGAATGGGTAATAAAGGGATTATCTTTCTTTTTAAACAACAAAAATTCTGGTGTTGACTGCCCCTTTAACACTTGAATATGAGAATTGTCTAAAAGTGTAAACAAAGATAATACCAGACTGTTGGTGATTAATCATGTTTCCTTTTATTGTACATCTGAAAAATTGTTTTAATAATGCTTGTTTAAATAAAAAAATATATATAATAATAATATGTAGAGGGGTAATGAATGTTGACTTAGTGCACATTGCATTTATGCAATATCTTGTCTGTTATATACAAACATAATACATAAACCATAGCCGCTACACAAAAATCAAGATGTAATTATGACTTATCTGGTATAGTGGCTCCATTTTAGAGACTCGTGAAATCTCATCTGAAGTTTATTAAATATCTTGCCTGAAGTTTATTTAATATAACTCAATAACTTGTCTATTGCAGCCTATTATTAAGTTTTATTCCAAACAACAAAGAGAAAGGAAAGGAGAGTCACCATATGCATTGTCTGATCTCAACTACAAAAAAGTTTAATTGTATGATGGGCTCATCCGTGTACTAGACGGTAATAACATCTACTTCTCCTAGCAAAAACTAATAACATGATTGTATAATTAAAAAACTATATTCTACATTTTTGTAATCTATGTTCTTTGTCATAGCTTAAACAGACAGTCTAGTCTTCTTTACCTTGGACTATATGGCAACGCCCAGGTGTTACAAAACCTTATATGAAGGAAAAATAGCAAATGTGCAGACCCTTAAATTATTTAGGTATTCAATATAAAGAAGGGAGGTTATACAGCAACCGCAATTAGATTGCTATAAAAATAGACAGGGATTTCAGCACATAATAATAATATGTGCTGAAATCCCTGTCTATTTTTATAGCAATCTAATTGCGGTTGCTGTATAACCTCCCTTCTTTATATTGAATAACTTTCTAATTTACTCCTATTATCAATTTTCTTCATTCTCTTGGTATCTTTATTTGAAAAAGCAGGAATGAAAGCTTAGGAGCCAGCCCATTTTTGGTTCAGCATCTGGGTAGCACTTGCTGATTGGTATCTAAATGTAGCCTCCAATCAGCAAGCGCTACCCAGGTGCCGAACCAAAAATGGTCTGGCTCCTAAGCTTACATTCTTGCTTTTTCAAATAAAGATACCAAGAGAACGAAGAAAAAATATAATAGGAGTAAATTGAATAATGGAAGTTCAATTTTGACTAGACTATCCCTTTAAAGGGACATGAAACCCAAACATTTTATTTCACGATTCAGATAGAGAATACAATTTTAAACAACTTTCCAGTATACTTCAATTATTTTATTGGCTTCCTTCTCTTGTTATCCTTTGCTGAAAGGTTTATCTAGTCAAGCTCAGGATCAGCAGATAACCGCGGTTCTAGCTGTTGATTGGTGGCTGCATATATTTATCGATTGTGACCCATGTGTTCAGTTGGAAACCATTATGTGCAATGCTGCTCCTTCAACTAATAATACCATCTAGATTGTAAGTTCCCACGGGAATAGGGCCCTCAATTCCCCCTGTTTTTGTCTGTAAAATTTTGTCTTATTGTATTGTTTCTCCATTGTACTGCTACCCTTGTACCCATGGGCAGCGCTGCGGAATCTGTTGGCGCTTTATAAATAAAGAATAATAATAAAGAATAATAATACCAAGAGAATGAAACAGATTAGATAATAGAAGTAAATTAGAAAGTTGTTTAAAAATATATTCTCTATCTAAATCAAGAAAGAAAATTTTTAGTTTTCATGTCCCTTTAATGCACATGATTCCTTACTGACTGCAACTGTGCTGTTACATCTATTAAAGTTTCTTTTGTACTTTTTTTTATTTGGATAATGTAAGATAAATGTATGGGGGGATATTTCTGGGACAGGTGCTTCTCCCACTTTGTAGAATTATCTTCCATGCAAAAAGCAAATTTTTTTCTTCTCTAAAAATGAAATAATTGTTCTGAAACTTACTTTATATTATTATTATTACTCTTTTTTTTTTTTGGCCACAGGCATTTCATACTTCCTCTATCCTTTTAAATTTGTAAATTATTTCAAAAGAAGCAAAACCTTAAAAAGTTCAAAGGCTTAGTTTATAAGTAAAAAAAAAATTAAACATTTATTTTCTATGAAGTAGATTCATTAAAATATATTGAGGATATCCTAGAAACTAGATAGATTTTTCTCAGGGAAAAATTCTTAAAACAGTTAGAAAATCTTGTTATTTATTTATTTTTTAAAGCCAGTGAGAATTTAACAGTGGTGTTGAATATATTGCAAACCTTACGGTGAAGGAAATCAATACTGTGATAACATGACAAGCAATAATTATATAATAATATGGCCAAGTACTGTTAAGGATGGAATTGGATTTAATTAGGTTAATGTTACACATGTAAATTAATATATCCATTGCACAAAAAGTTTACTTGAATAGACCTTTTCTGAAACCTTAAGAGGTGTGAATGGGCTATTTCATCCATCAGTTTTGGGTAACCTCACAATTTCTATTTAGACAACAGGTACTAGACCCAAAAAGGCATTTTTGGGAGCTTGTATGTTAAAATGGCATTCAAGGCTGCAGGCTTTTAACAAGTGAATCATTACATTTACATTGTAATTACCCAAGAAACTCGATGATCAATTCAGGCGGAAGCCATTTTGGGATCAAATCAATGATAGGTTATGATTATTCCTAAATGTCAGTGATGTTTGCAAAAATGTATAACATTGTTACAAACATTCATGCAGACACTGCTGCTATATTGACCCCCATCTATGAAGTTGCATATGCAGCTTCTGGGCCATTGTGGTGCAGACTTAATTACATATTAATACATACATACATACCACACACATACATATACACAGAGGCACATGCTTACACACAAACACATACACACACATTATACGCAGATGCACTTGCTTACACACAAACACATGCACACACATACATACATAAACACAGATGCACATTTTTACACACAAACACATACATACTACACACATACATACACACAGATGCACATTCTTACACACATACCACATACATACACACAGATGCACATGCTTACACACATACACATACACACCACACACACACATACATACACACAGATGCACATGCTTACACACATACACATACACATACATACCACACACACACATACACACACACACACATATGCACATGCTTACACACATACACACACACACACATACATACACACACATACATGCACACAGATGCACATTCTTACACACATACCACATACATACACACAGATGCACATGCTTACACACATACACAAACATACCGCACACACATACATACACACAGATGCACATGCTTACACATATACATACCACACAAATTCATACACACAGATTCACATGATTTTGACACATATACACACACATACATACACACACATACATACACACAGATGCACATGCTTACATACACATGATAACACACATATAAACACACATACATACACACACATACACACACACATATGCACATGCTTACATACACACACACATTCATACACACAGATTCACATGATTACATACATACCACACACATACATACACACATATGCACATGCTTACATACACACACACATTCATACACACATATAGACACACATACATACACACGTATGCACATGCTTACATACACACACACATACATACATACCACACACATACATACACACATACATACACACATACATACACACATACACTGTGTGCAGAATTATTAGGCAAATGAGTATTTTGACCACATCATTCTCTTTATGCATGTTGTCTTACTCCAAGCTGTATAGGCTCGAAAGCCTACTACCAATTAAGCATATTAGGTGATGTGCATCTCTGTAATGAGAAGGGGTGTGGTCTAATGACATCAACACCCTATATCAGGTGTGCATAATTATTAGGCAACTTCCTTTCCTTTGGCAAAATGGGTCAAAAGAAGGACTTGACAGGCTCAGAAAAGTCAAAAATAGTGAGATATCTTGCAGAGGGATGCAGCACTCTTAAAATTGCAAAGCTTCTGAAGCGTGATCATCGAACAATC
Organism: Bombina bombina; assembly: GCF_027579735.1. NCBI lineage: Eukaryota > Metazoa > Chordata > Amphibia > Anura > Bombinatoridae > Bombina > Bombina bombina. Next base: position 72,256,516 of record NC_069499.1, read on the forward strand.
AAGCGTTTCATTCAAAATAGTCAACAGGGTGGCAAGAAGCGTGTGGAAAAACCAAGGCACAAAATAACTGCCCATGAACTGAGAAAAGTCAAGCGTGCAGCTGCCAAGATGCCACTTGCCACCAGTTTGGCCATATTTCAGAGCTGCAACATCACTGGAGTGCCCAAAAGCACAAGGTGTGCAATACTCAGAGACATGGCCAAGGTAAGAAAGGCTGAAAGACGACCACCACTGAACAAGACACACAAGCTGAAACGTCAACACTGGGCCAAGAAATATCTCAAGACTGATTTTTCTAAGGTTTTATGGACTGATGAAATGAGAGTGAGTCTTGATGGGCCAGATGGATGGGCCCGTGGCTGGATTGGTAAAGGGCAGAGAGCTCCAGTCCGACTCAGACGACAGCAAGGTGGAGGTGGAGTACTGGTTTGGGCTGGTATCATCAAAGATGAGCTTGTGGGTCCTTTTCGGGTTGAGGATGGAGTCAAGCTCAACTCCCAGTCCTACTGCCAGTTTCTGGAAGACACCTTCTTCAAGCAGTGGTAGAGGAAGAAGTCTGCATCCTTCAAGAAAAACATGATTTTCATGCAGGACAATGCTCCATCACACGCGTCCAAGTACTCCACAGCGTGGCTGGCAAGAAAGGGTATAAAAGAAGAAAATCTAATGACATGGCCTCCTTGTTCACCTGATATGAACCCCATTGAGAACCTGTAGTCCATCATCAAATGTGAGATTTACAAGGAGGGAAAACAGTACACCTCTCTGAACAGTGTCTGGGAGGCTTTGGTTGCTGCTGCACGCAATGTTGATGGTGAACAGATCAAAACACTGACAGAATCCATGGATGGCAGGCTTTTGAGTGTCCTTGCAAAGAAAGGTGGCTATATTGGTCACTGATTTGTTTTTGTTTTGTTTTTGAATGTCAGAAATGTATATTTGTGAATGTTGAGATGTTATATTGGTTTCACTGGTAAAAATAAATAATTGAAATGGGTATATATTTGTTTTTTGTTAAGTTGCCTAATAATTATGCACAGTAATAGTCACCTGCACACACAGTTATCCCCCTAAAATAGCTATAACTAAAAACAAACTAAAAACTACTTCCAAAACTATTCAGCTTTGATATTAATTAGTTTTTTGGGTTCATTGAGAACATGGTTGTTGTTCAATAATAAAATTAATCCTCAAAAATACAACTTGCCTAATAATTCTGCACTCCCTGTACATATGCACATGCTTACATACACACACACACACATTCATACATACCACACACATACATAAACATGGATGCACATGCTTACACACATACACAAACATACATACACACAGATGCACATGCTTACACACATACACAAACATACATACACATGGATGCACATGCTTACACACATGCACAAACACACAGATGCACATGATTACACACATACACAAACATACATACACACAGATGCACATGCTTACACACATTCACAAACATACATACACATGGATGCACATGCTTACACACATACACAAACATACATACACACAGATGCACATGCTTACACACATACACAAACATACCACACACATACATACACACAGATGCACATGATTAGAAACACATACACACATATGCACATGCTTACATACATACATATCACACACATACATACACACATATGCACATGCTTACATACACACACACATTCATACACACACATATACACACACATACATACACACATATGCACATGCTTACATACACACACACACACATACATACATACATACATACCACACACATGCATACACATGGATGCACATGCTTACACACATACACAAACATACATACACACAGATGCACATGCTTACACACATACACAAACATACATACACATGGATGCACATGCTTACACACATACACAAACATACATACACACAGATGCACATGCTTACACACATACGCATACATACACACAGATGCACATACTTACACACATACACATACACAAACATACCACACACATACATACACACAGATGCACATGATTACACACACATACATACACACACATACATACACACATATGCACATGCTTACATACACACACACATTCATACACACAGATTCAAATGCTTACACACATACATACCACACACATACATACACACAGATGCACATTCTTACACACATACACACACATGCATACCACACACAGATACACATGATTACACACATATACACACACATACATACCACACACATACATACACATGGATGCACATGCTTACACACATACATACACACCGATGCACATGCTTACACACACACATACATACCACACAAATACATACACACAGATGCACATGCTTACATACATACATACACACATGCATACCACACACATACACAAACATACCACACACACATACACACAGATACACATGCTTACATACACACACACATGCATACCACACACATACACAAACATACCACACACACACACAGATGCACATGCTTACATACATACACACGCATACCACACACATACACAAGCATACCACACACACACACACACCACACACATACATACACACAGATACACATGCTTATACACATACATACACACACATGCATACCACACACATAAACAAACATACCACACACACATACATACACACAGATGCACATGCTTACATACACACACACACATACATACCACACACATACACAAACACATACACACAGATGCACATGCTTACATACATACACACACACACACACATGCATACCACACACATACACAAACATGCCACACACACACACCACACACATACATACACACAGATGCACATGCTTACACACACACACATACCACAAACACACATACACACAGATGCACATGCTTACATACATACACACACACACATGCATACCACACACATACACAAACATACCACACACACACACACCACACACATACATACACAAAGATACACATGCTTACACACATACATACACACACATGCATACCACACACATACACAAACATGCCACACACACATACATACACACAGATGCACATGCTTACATACATACACACACATGCATACCACACACATACACAAACATACCACACACACACAGATGCACATGATTACATACATACACACACACACATGCATACCACACACATACACAAACATGACACATACACACACCACACACATACATACACACAGATCCACATGCTTACATACATACATACATACATACACACACATGCATACCACACACATACACAAACATACCACACACACATACATACACACAGATGAACATGCTTACATACACACACACACATGCATACCACACACATACACAAACATACCACACACACACACACACACCACACGCATACATACACACAGATGCACATGCTTACATACATACACACACACATGCATACCACACACATACACAAACATACCACATACACACACCACACACATACATACATACACACACAGATGCACTTGCTTACATACATACACACACGCATACCACACACATACACAAACATGCCACACACACACCACACACACATACATATACACAGATACACATGCTTACACACATACATACACAAAAATGCACATGCTTATATACATACACACACACACATACATACACAGATGCACATGCTTACATACATACACACACATGCATACCACACACATACACAAACATGCCACACACACACACCACACACACACTGATATATATGCTTACACACATACATACACACAGATGCACATGCTTACATACATCCACACACACATACATATACACAGATGCACATGCTTACATACATACACACACACATGCATACCACACACATACACAAACATGCCACACACACACACCACACACATACATACACACAGATACACATGCTTAGATACATACACACACATATGCATACCACACACATACATACACACAGATGCACATGCTTACATACATACACACACACACACGCATACCACACACATACACAAACATACCACACACACACACCACACACATACATACACACAGATGAACATGCTTACATACATACACACACACACACATGCATATCACACACATACACAAACATGCCACACACACACACCACACACATACATACACACAGATGCACATGCTTACACACATACACTATTTCGCACTCACGTGCAATTCCGCACCCTGCCCGTGCACAGCCAATCAAGCACAGGCAGGAGCTGTCAAACTCCCCGGTCGGACGAGACTGGGGAGATTGAAATTTTCCACCTTAGAGATGGAGAAGAGGGTAGGAAGCAGCAGTCTGATGACCACTGCTTGATAAATCGTGACGGAAGGTTCTCTTGTGAGCATTTTTGCCAATACATGTATATTGCAAATATGTTTCTATTCAAAGATGTAATTTATCTGTGTACAATTAAAAATTGACTAGAATGTCCCTTTAAAAGGCAGGGACAAGAAGATAAAAATGGGACTGTCCGTGGATAACACTCACAGAATGCTATAAGGTAAAGTACAAAACCTGTTTGTACCAGAGAGATAACAGATGCCTCCCATAAATCTCTATGCTTAGATGCGATGATCTAAATAATTCTCCAGTAATGCAAGATCTTTCACAAGATTCTACACAGGCAAATTAGATTTGCGTGCATTCGAAAAATGATAATTATGCTGTTGGAAGCAATTTCGTTTATCGACTGCTTCCAATGGCGCGTTATACCTCAATATCGGTAGCCGGACTCTGGCCGCTGAAAAAATCTTTGCGTCCCATTATTATTATTATTATCGGTTATTTGTAGAGCGCCAACAGATTCCGCAGTCCCATTGAAAGTAATAGAAGCCGTTAATCAATAAATTATACCAGGTTTCCAATGAAAGCACAAACTGTTAATACACTGTCGGAGGCTGTCGATACATTGAGAAATATTACACCCAGCTCAACTAGGTGTAAATGATGAAAAATTTTCTTTTTGAGGCCTGCTTCTCATTGAAATTGCAAATCCTGCAAACAATGCAAGTGTTTCCATGTAGAAATAAGATTATATATGCAACATATTTATTGGTCGTATGTATAGGAATATTTGCACCTATTTTTTTATTGAAATATCAGTATATGTATGTACATAGAAAAATAGATGCAAGCATATATCTACCTATTCCAAATGCGACCTTTGCCCAGGGAGGCATTATATATTCTCAATACGTATATTAATATAATTATATCTAATAATAATAATCTTTGCCTACATGTATATATCTAATCTATAATAATTGTATATATATCTTTGACCAATATAAATCATATAATTACAGTAATTACTATTAAATGTTATGATAAAGGCTGATATATTTAAATTAAAACATATTCTAACTAAATCATCGTGCCTTTGGATTTCTAATATGTAACTACTTATATGTTGCAATTATAATTTATATCAAAAATAAAAGTCATGAGTAAGTATATGCTAACTGCTCATTAAATAAAGGATTAGATGAGTTGAAGATAAGCCCCCACATCATGTTATTCATTGCAATCACCAGTTTCATATATGTTAACCAGCAACACACAGCTATAAAAAAGCCCCCCCCCAAACCTAGCCTAACCTCAGAACAGATATTTAAAAATATAGGGTGAGAGAGAAGCTGAGAATGGTAACGGTAAGGTTGGATATAGCAACCGTGACTGAGCAGTAGGTAGAAAACTTTAGGCTCACCAGGGAGCAAATAAATGAGTTATATGCCCTGTTGCAAGACAGGCTGCAAAGCCGGGGTTATTCAAGCAGGACTGTCTCTGGAATGACCAAATTAATAGGGGCACTTCATTTTTTGACTTCCGGATCATTTCAGGTGACAGAGGGCATTGTAACTGGGGTGCATAAGTCTACCTGTTCTAAACATTTGTCACAAGTGTTTGATGGACAAATGCAGGAATTTTATTTTTTACCCCCACATCACCCAGAGGTTGGCGTGATATTAAGAGGGACTTTTTTTCTTTCGGGTGGCATACCCAATATCCTTGGTGTGATTGATTGCATGCACATTGGCCTAAAACCCCCTGTGCACAGTAAGGAAATATTCAGGAATTGAAAGCACTTTCTTTCCCTAAATGTGCAAATATGTGATGCAAACATGCGCATATTAAATGTTGTGGCAGGGTTCCCAGGAAGTTGTCATGATGCCTACATCCTGAGGAATTCTGGTGTGTGGAGATTGTTTGAAACAAATCAAATGCCTGAAGGACATCTCCTCAGTAAGTGTTTATGAATATATTATGATGCGTTCATGTTTCCAATGTTCTTTCATTTTTCTGTTTCATTGCTTTATTATCCTTTATGTATGTTTCTAAGGGTGTGTAATTGTTTAAATAAATAAAATCTTACTCATTTCAAAAGATCAATAGTAACTATGTCATAGTAAGACATATGCCTACAAATTATTTTATGTCATACATTGCTTTATTGAAAGATGTGTGTTTATATATATATATATGTGTATATACATTCATATTTCAGCTGATTCTGCATATCCCCTTAAGAAATGGATTTGGACACCATTAAAGGAGAACCAAGTCGTTGTGCCTGCTGAATTGAGGTAAAATATATTTGTTTGCTGCCCTTGTATGTTAGAAATATTGAATGTGCCTTGAAAAATGCTCACTATTAGCTATGTTTGTGCACGTACATGTGTTGTTTGATATGTTCCTGTGTGTAACATAGTAACATAGTAGATGAGGTTGAAAAAGACCGAAGTCCATCGAGTTCAACCTATACAAATATAAAATACTTACAAAGTATAAGTTTAAAATAATAAATAATAATAATAAATAATCCCACTAAAAGGTGACCCATTTAATACAAGCTATATGTATGTGTGTGTGTGTATATATATATTTATATATATATATATATAGCTCCAAATAAGTGCACTCTCACTCGCCAACCCAAGCACAGACCAGGATGCTAAACAGGATATTCAATCAGGGTAAAGATTAGCACTCACTGGATTTAAATACAACTATTTTATTAGGCAGTGACGTTTCGGGGCATTCACCCCTTCCTCAGACAACCCAAAATGTGATACAAACAGTGTTAAATAGCAAATCAAACCCCTCCCCCATCAAATATTCAGCCAATCACAATACATCAAATCAATAGGAGATGTATATTAACAAAGAAAATTTCACTCCTATATAATACCACCATGGTATACAATATTGACAAAAAAGCCTATGTGTAAAATATATAACTATTGTGGTATATTTATGTGTACCAGTGACAATTTAATGTATGACCATGGAACCTCACCAGAGTCAGTGTATTAAACATAAACACAATATTCTATCAAACCCCCTGCAGCAGATAATGTTGTGAACACGAATGGCATACACTTCAATTAATACAACAGTATATAACCACTCACTTTTTTAGGCATGTGTATAGGTTGCAAGGCAGTGTATAAGATCCGCCATTCCCTCTCACGCTCGATCCAGCGTGGTCAAAGATGGGCGTGTATGCATCCGGGTTACTTTCAGAACAGCGCGCATTGTCCATAGCACTGTTATGTGTTGCCATGGCAACCTATCGCAATGCAAATGGTCTCATCAAAAAGAGGCTAGCATCTGAATGCCAGCAACAGGTTGTCATGGCAGCCCTATGCCGTACATACAGTGTTCTGTGCACAGCTCCCACAATATCAGTGTGAACTAGACTGGGCCAGTGGCATGCCACTTTTTACAGATGAACCACACGGTGAAGGATTTATGCTTCATACTTATTGACCATGTACCAACAATGCCACGTGGAGGCAACAGAAAGAAGAAGTTCCTTCAAATTGAAGCCAAATGGATTCATAGACTTGGAACGGTACACCCTGGTGGACTTAATACAAATGTGGACTGGCATTGCTTCTTATAATACCAGGTCTAGAGGTAGAACGGGCATGATGTCTCCAGACATACCATTTATGAATGAGAGTCCACGTACATTCATGAGTGCCCTGGTGGGCATATTGAGAGTCCATGTATAGTCCATCTCCCATTCACTCACTTTGCATTACCATACTCCAGGTGACATGAAGTTCCCCCTTTTAGCTTAGTATCCATCAATGGTTAGAGCCTTACTGACATTATTCCCTCCTGATGTGATGAAATATAATCCATTATTTATGGGGTCATGGGATCATGGGTTTATTTTGATATATGCAGAGTCCCCTACTCCCTATCAATTTACCTTAATATCCCCTCTGTTTTTGTAATATAAGGTCTGGTTCATCTTCATTATTCATCACAGTCCCATTGCCAGTTTTGGGCCGCTAGGGGTATTGTATAGCGGTTAGTGGAAATATACATGGGATACTTTAATTAGATTGCCTATAGATTGGTCTTCCTAATAATAGAAGTGACAGCGCACCATCCAGATTGATCCTAGTTAGCTTCCATTTTCTAAGATTTAAGGCTAGATAGGTGATTCAAAGTTGCAACAATGTGTACATTAATTTGTTTTAACACATGGATCTAATATGATGTAGGGGTTCCCTTCCTATCTGTATATTGAGACCGCAGCTATATTTTAGGTATTTGCTGTCATTTCTATTTCCTGACAGCTGCTAACTGAGTCATCTTTCAATGAACCGGACACGGAGAGTGTGCATAATATCTGCCATAAGTTGCCACATTAGTATCAGTGTCTAATTAAATGTACGCTAAACTGGCCCAGTCTAGTTGACACTGATATTGTGGGAGCTGTGCACAGAACACTGTATGTACGGCATAGGGCTGCCATGACAACCTGTTGCTGGCATTCAGATGCTAGCCTCTTTTTGATGAGACCATTTGCATTGCGATAGGTTGCCATGGCAACACATAACAGTGCTATGGACAATGCGCGCTGTTCTGAAAGTAACCCGGATGCATACACGCCCATCTTTGACCACGCTAGATCGAGCGTGATAGGGAATGGCGGATCTTATACACTGCCTTGCAACCTATACACATGCCTAAAAAAGTGAGTGGTTATATACTGTTGTATTAATTTAAGTGTATGCCATTCGTGTTCACAACATTATCTGCTGCAGGGGGTTTGATAGAATATTGTGTTTATGTTTAATACACTGACTCTGGTGAGGTTCCATGGTCATACATTAAATTGTCACTGGTACACAGGGCTGGATTGGCCTACCAGGATACCAGGAGACTTCCCGGTGGGCTGCAGCAGCTAGGGCTGGAATGCTACAATTTAAAGGGACGATTAATGGTTGCAATTGGGTTGTAGGGTTGCTATATAACATCAATCTGACATTTTTTTTTTTTTTTTTTTTCAACTGATATTTATTAATTTCAAGAAGTTGTACATAGTGGAAGTCGCAGCTTCCTATATTATTATACATACTCAGTTGGATTTTACCTAAACAGTTATACATCAGTTTACCTTAAACAATTAACTGTCGTGAATAGAAAGATAATTAGTTAGAGAAAGAAGAGGAAAAGGAGGGGGAAGGAGAAGGGGTAATAGGTAGGGGGATGCCTGTCAACCTATGTTGTTTGTGATATTTTGTGGTCTTTTGATCCTGAAGGTTTAGTGTAAAATTAGTGTGTTCACCCTAATATATTGGAGTTACTTGGTTGAGCCTGCTGTGTGTTACTCGGGAAGGCTTGTACTTTGCTTTTTTAGATATTGCTCCCAAAGGGAGGACATTTCTGCATAAACATCCATTTTGGCGAATTTAATGTAATGAAATTCCTCCAGGTCAAGAAATTCAGTGACTCTGTTAATCCAGAGTTGCAGAGTGGGGATCTCCTTGGATCTCCAATTTCTGGCTAATAGGTATCTCACGCTATTGGTCATTATGTAAAAAAGTTTGAGTTCATGCTTAAGTTTGATTTTTGGGGGTTTACTCAATAGCCAAATTACGGGGTCTAATGGAAATTGGGTCTGGAGTATGTTTTCTATTTCCCCGATAATTTGTCTCCAGTAATTTTGAACTACGTTACACCACCACCACATATGGGCTAAGTTTCCAGAACCATGGCCACATCTCCAGCAACATTTAGAGTTTTTGCGGTAAAGACGGTTTAGCTTAATCGGGGAAAAGTACCACCTATGTATTATTTTTAAATTAATCTCTTGCATGGAGAGTGAGATTGACGTCTTCGTAACATTTTGGAAGATCATGGCGCTTGTTTGCGGCAATATTACTATCCCCAATTCTTCTTCCCATCTTTCTAGGAAGGGGGTATGTAGCCGGGGGGATTGTATGTTAATATATGGTATATTGAGGAAAGAGTATGCGATAGCGGGGGGGTTTGTACGCACAGGTGTTCAAAGTTGGTCAGGGGCCTAACCATGTTGTTGGAGTGTTTGTGAGTCATGACGAAGTGATGTACCCGGGTGTATATGTACCAGTTTTGGAAGATGGTATATCCCTTGTCTATTAGGTCTGTTTGGGGTAGGATTTTTTCGTTGGACACTAGAAAGTGGATCGGGATGTCTTTATAGTATGGATTGGGATTTTCCCTGGCGGGCTGTTTCCCAAGGATCAGTTCTCCATTGTTCACGATTGAAGTAAGAGGAGAAGGTCTAGATGAGATGAAGGCATGTGAGGCTATAATAGTGTCCCATGTTCTGAGTGTTTCTACTATGATTGGTGAGGTGGATGCCTGTATAGGCTTTGGGTGATCTAATCTCCAACACAGCCCGCCAAGGTGGTCTGCGCTGGACATGGAGTGTTCTAGCTGGACCCACCGTTTATGTTCATGATGGATGCACCAGTCTGGGATTCTTTGTAGAAAGATTGCCTTGCGGTACTTTGTAAGATTGGGGATTCCCAATCCTCCCTGAGTTCTTGGGATTTGCATAATTTTACTATTTATCCTTGGGGGTCGTCTGCGCCAAACAAAGTTGCTGAAGGCTCTCTGGATATTAGGGATATAATTTTTAGGGAGAGGGATTGGTAATGTTTGCATTATGTATAGGATTCTGGGAAAAAAAATCATTTTTAGGACATTTATTTTGCCCATCCAAGAACGTTTTTTGGAGAGCCATGAGGATAAATCTCTTATTATCGTATTTTGGATTGGCAGGTAATTTAATTTAAAGGTTTGCTCCATGGAGGTGGCTAGTTCTATTCCCAGGTAAGTTAGAGAGTTGGGATTCCAGGTAAATGGGATTAGATCTCTAATTCTTCCTTTGGTGGGGATGTCTAAATTAATATTCAAAACTTCAGATTTGGATGTGTTGATTGCAAAATTGGAAAGGGTTTGGAAAATATGGAATTCTTGCATTAAATTAGTAAGTGAAGTCTCCGGGTCCGTAATGGAGAACAAGATGTCGTCCGCAAATAGCGACATGAGGTATTTTTGTGTGCCAATTTGGACACCGCTAATTGAGGGATTTTGTCTAATTTTAGTTGCCAATGTTTCTATAAAGCACGCAAATAGTAACGGAGATAGGGGGCAACCTTGTCGTGTACCATTAGATATTGTAAATGTTTTGGAGAGTGTGCCATTGATCAACAACCTGGCATTTGGGTGGGAGTATAGTGAAAAAATCCTGTTTATAATTTTTGGTCCGAGGCCCATTTTAATAAGGGTGGCTCTGAGGAAGTCCCATCCAACACGGTCAAATGCCTTCTCTGCATCTATAGACAGAAGAATTCCAGGAACTCCTCTGTCTTGCATATACTGAATTAGGTGGAGGGCCCTGACCGTGTTGTCCTTTGCCTCTCTTCTAGGGACGAAGCCCACTTGATCTTGGTGGATCAGGTCTGGGAGAATTAGATTTAATCTATTTGCTATTATTTTTGCATATATTTTCACGTCTGAGTTTATTAGAGATATTGGTCGGAAGTGTGACGGGTGAGTGAGAGGTTTTTTAGGTTTAGGGAGTAGGATGATATGGGCCTCGAGTGAGTTAGGTGAGAATTGTTTGGATTCATCGATATGGTTAAATAACGTGGCAATTTGGGGGATTAATTCCTCGTGGAAAATTTTGTAATATCGATTTCCAAAACCATCCGGACCCGGAGACTTCCCATTTGGAAGATCTTTGATGACTGCTTTGATTTCCTCAACTGATATGGGATCTTCCAGTTGTGTTTGTTGGTTAGTATTAAGGTGGGGTAGATTAATTCCAGATAAGTATGTATTGATTTCATGTATTTTTCTGTCTCGTGACATTGTGTTAGGTTCTGAGTTGGGATGAAGGTTATATAGTTTTTGAAAGTATGATCTAAAGGTTTGGGAAATGGCCTTAGTGGAAGAATGGGTTTTATTATCATCGTCCTTGATTTGAAGGATATAGTTTTTCTTTTGTTTTAATCTAAGGAGTCGTGCTAGAGGTCGACCTGCTTTATTGCGCCCTTCATAGTTGAGTTGTTGTAGCCGAAGGGCTTGTCTTTTATGGTCTTTATTTAAGTAAGAGGCTAATTTGTGTTTTTCAGCTTGAAGTGCATTAATTAAAATCTGGTTATTAGTGTCTATTTTATGTTGGGCTTCTAATTTTTCTATTATAGCTATTTGATTAGTTAAGAATGTGCGTCTTTGCTTGTTAAGTGAAGCTTTGATAGCCATTAGCTCCCCCCGTAGTACACATTTGTGGGCTTTCCAGATATTAATTGGGGACACATCTGTGGAGGTATTGTTTATAAAATAGTCTGAGATTGATTGGGATATTTGTTGAACGATAGAGGGGTCAGCTAGAAGTTGCTCGTCAAATCTCCAGAAATAGTCCTGTATAGGTTTGGAAGGCCATGTGAGAGTCCCAAGGACCGACGCATGATCCGACCATGTTATAGGAGTAATGTTGGTGGAAGTGAAGAGCGAAAGGCCTGTCACATCGGTGAAAATATAATCAATTCTGGAATATTGTTTATGTGGATAAGAGAAAAATGTATAGTCCTCTCTGAATGGGTAATGGGATCTCCATAAGTCTTTTACCGTTAAATTGTCCAGACATTTCTGTGTGCGAGTTATTTGGGTTAAGGGGACTGATGTAACTTTGGTGGAGCAGTCTAGTGATGGGTCAAGTGGCATATTTAAGTCACCGCATAATATTAGTATACCTTTTTGATGTTCTAGGATGAGGTTTGACACTGTTTTAATAAAAGGAGCTTGCTTAGTATTGGGGGTATATATAGAAACTAATGTGACCGGCCTCCCATAGAGTAACCCTATCAATATGATGTACCTGCCTGCCTTGTCTCTTATGGTTTGAATTGGATTAAAGGGGATGTTTTTCCGTATTAGAATGCCAACTCCATGCTTTTTAGACTTGGGATGGGAGGCATAGTAGCAGTTGCCAAATTTGAGTGCAAATGTAATTGGTTCTCTTCCTTTCAGGAAGTATGATTCCTGTATAAAAATCAGGTCAGATTTGTAGCTATGAAAGTCACGTATAGCTTGGGTTCTTTTTGAGGGGATATTTAAGCCTTTTGCATTGATGGATTGAATGCGCAATGTATTTAAGGGTGTTTTCTTATGTGAGTGATCAGTCATTATGGTATGTTGTAGGACTAGTAAGGCCTTCATTTAGAGACCATAAAAATTCGATATCGATGTAGGTTGTAGGGCGGTAGAAAAGGGAGGGGTAAGAGAGTGAAGGCATATTGAAGATGCCAGAGAGATAAAAAAGATGAGAAAATAGTATGAAATTAAACAGTAACATTTCCTGTGAAAGATTGGTTTTTTGAGGGTGCGTTTTCTCCCTCCAAGGCAACAAAAACACAATGTATATATTTAACACCTTGTACCATGACTTTTTTTTTTTTTTTTCCTCTTTCCCCTTCTTCATAAATTTCTCATTTATCTTAATTAAACACTTACATAATAACTTTAGGAGTCAGTGTTGAATGTTAGATCCTAAGGGAGTCACAACCTTGAGCAACAAAAACAAATAATGTAAACATCAAACTTCCAGTAAGTTGTGAGATGCAAATGACCTCACAAAAAACAGGGAGGGTAACAATTATACTTAACAACAGTATATAAGATAAGTTTGGACATATAATAGTTCAGAGACAAAGCATAAATCTCCCCAACCTAGCCAGTTGGAGGGGGCATCTGCTAACGGAGAGTATTCTAGAATGTGCTTAGGAGATAAGTACGTAGCCTCATTGCCATGGGTTCTATCCTTATTGTAATTAAGTCCATGGGGGCGGCTTAGAGGAGCTCAGTCAGGTGTTGAGCCGACCATCTGAAACGCTATGCGCTCAGTAAATGTACCAAACCTGAAAACATTGAAAAAGCAGATATCTAATACATTTAACAATTTTAACTATATCAATTCAAGCCAGGAGAGTGCTCCTGCCCAAATAGGTAGAAGGGATATTGAGGAGATTTCCTCGACTTAACCTTTTAAGAAATTATTTACAGTCAATGTGTATGATAGAAATTGTCAGAAAGACAATAATACGACCTGGTCTTCGCATCAATCTGACATTTTTATTTAATACAAAGTAATTTAATTCTGAAAATATTGGGTAAGGAGTGTTCCAGCAATCTCCATTGAGAAAAATGGGGCATGTGCATTCTACCCACTCAACAGAAAATAGGGCTGGTCATCATATTTTTCCAGGGCTGCTTTTTATTCCCAGTCCAGCCCTGCTGGTACACATAAATATACCACAATAGTTATATATTTTACACATAGGCTTTTTTGTCAATATTGTATACCATGGTAGTATTATATAGGAGTGAAATTTTCTTTGTTAATATACATCTCCTATTGATTTGATTTGATGTATTGTGATTGGCTGAATATTTGATGGGGGAGGGGTTTGATTTGCTATTTAACACTGTTTGTATCACATTTTGGGTTGTCTGAGGAAGGGGTGAATGCCCCGAAACGTCACTGCCTAATAAAATAGTTGTATTTAAATCCAGTGAGTGCTAATCTTTACCCTGATTGATTATATATATATATATATATATATATATATATATATATACACAGGTATATATATATATATATATATATATATATATATATATATATCACAGACATAACAATTTTGTACTGAGTGCCTTTAAAGGGACAGTCCAAATCCCAATCATCTATTATCAGTGCAGCTGTTATAAATCTCTCTGCCTTTTTAAAAATATATTTATATATGTAAAAAGTTTTAAACATTTACATTTATTTGTCTTCACATTATATATTTTAATCATATGTCTTGTTGTTTTAATAGAGATATAATGAAGCACATATCAAAACACGGGCTATAAAAGAAAGACTGGTGTTCTAAAAATGCGCTTTTGCTGCCTGGATAGATCAAGGGGAATTCTACAATACAGTCCAGAAAAAGCAATATACATCATTGTAGCATGTTGCTATCTACACAACATGGCACAGTAGCATGGGATGTTAAATGACCTAATTCCACCACCACAGCCCCCAGGTGACATGGATGCGCCTGAAATAATGAATCATCCCCAACCACTTAAAAATGCCAATTTGGAGAGAACTGCAACTATTCAAGAATTCTTTTCAGGTACCTTTGTAGTATTGTAATGATACCTTTTAGTTATTTATTAATATGTTTCTTAATAATACACATTTCTTTATTTTAATGTTTTACAGATTGAAGATTGTCAGTGTTACTTAATCTCAAAGATGAAATACACCTCCCCTCCCTCTAACACCCTCTCTCCTCATCCCACTATTTTCAAATATAGTCATGATGAATGTTTCTTATCAATGCATTCATCTTTAAAGGGACATAAAAATATCTCTTCTCTTATGATTTATGTATAACATATAATTATCTAAACTATCCAAAACATACTTTGTTCTCTTGGTTTCATGTGTTTAAAGAGCAGCAATGCACTCCTGATTACTAAATGAGCACATGGGTGAGCCAATGACACTCAGGATATATATGTTGCCAACAATAAACAGCTGCAACCTAGGTTCTATGCTACCCATCTTACCTAGATAAAACTATCATCCAAAGATAACAAGAAAATTAAGCAATAGAAAAAATATTATATTAGATTTGTTTATAAATATATATGTTCTAGCAAAATAATGAAAACGTGTTTTACACCAAAAATAAGATATTATGATTTATCTGGAAAAAAAATAAGTGAAAAGATAATAATTCTTAATGCCTGCAGCGGGATTTGGCCTTTGGAGAAGAGGTACTTGGGGGGGGGAAGTGTGGCGTCTTGAGCGACGCCCACCAGCTGACTGCAAGGCCAGCAGACGGGATTCAGGGTCCTGCAGGGAGATAACTGAGGATGTGAGTGAGGAGGGAGTTTGCGGCCTATCCGCAAGCCTCTCCACTGCCTCTGTCAGGCAGACGAGTGAGGTATTAAGGATATCCATTCGGCTCTGAAGCCTCCTGACAGCCTGCTGCTGCTGGAGCCTGGACTGCCTAAGCTATCTCTGTATCAGCCACAGAAGAGCATCCTGCTGGGACTGTGCCGGACCTTGATGTGCAATAGTGGGGACTTGCTGTACACTTGGAGTCTCAGGAAACAATTGTTGGCTGGTCTGTATCGGTGACTGGGAGGGTGTTTAAGATCGTACTCTAGGCAAAACATTGGTGGGTGCAGTGGGTGGTGGTGGGGATTCCTGGTGTGCCATAGGAGGGAGAGGCATATAATACAGATGATGGAAATCGGTATGCTGCTGTGGGGGATGCATCATCTGCTGGGGAGGAAAAAGCTGTGGGGGTGCATCATCTGCTGCAGAGGATGAAGCTGTGGGGGTTGCGTTATCTGCTGTTGCTGTGGAGGATGCATTAACTGCCGGTGTTGAGGAGGATGAATCTGCTGGTGTTCATAACCCATAATATGGTACATCGTCTCTGAGGTAGATGGAGAAAGGCCTGATACATCCTCTACCTCATATGCCATGGGCTGCTGTGTATCACCTTATAGGAGGCTGAGATAGGAGGTAGTTTAACCATACACATCCTCATCCTCCTCACTGAATTCCGGAACATCTTGCTGTGGTGTTGGTGCAGCTTCATACTCTGAACCTACAAAAAAAATATATGTATACTTCAATTATCTATCTAATAGAACATACTACTTTGTAACATAACAATACAAACAATAATATTTTATATTTCTGTGTATATACAGTATATATACTGTATATATATATATATATATATATACACACACACACACATTTATACTGTATATATACACACACATATCTCTTTCTCTCTTTCTCTCTCTCTATCTATCAATCAAAAAAGAAAATAACTAATTGGGGGGTAGTTATCAAGCCGTCTACTTTTCTGCCTTCGCCGGCCCAATACGCCCGCCTAAGCTCGTCTACCTTCGCCACCGCGGACCTTGAATACGTTCGCCTAAGTTATCAAATAAAGCTGTTAAAAAGCCGCGGGGCGATGAGCAGCGGACTGTGAGAGTTATCACTCATCCGATCTCGCTGCTCTTCGGCTTTTTCCCAGCTTTATTGCTAGCCTGTCACTAAGCACTCACACTAACTACACTGTTCTATCCCTATACCGGCCCCCCGGAGCCCCCCGCAACTCAATAAAGTTACTAATCCCTAAACCGCCGCTCCTAGACCCTGCCGCAACTCTTATAAATGTATTAACCCCTAAACCGCCGCTCCTAGACCCTGCCGCAACTCTGATAAATGTATTAACCCCTAAACCGCCGCTCCCGGACACCGCTGCCACCTACAGTATACCTAGTAACCCCTATCCTGCCCCCCCTATACCGTCGTCCTCTATAATAAAATTATTAACCCCTATCCTGCTGATCCCGCACCTCGCCACAACTAAATAAATAGTTTAACCCCTAAACCGCCACTCCCTGAACCCGCTGCAACCTATATTAAACCTATTAACCCCTATCCTGCCCCCCCTACACCGTCGTCACCTATAATAAATTTATTAACCCCTATCCTGCCCCCCACTACACCGCCGCCACTGTAATAAAATTATTAACCCCTAAACTTAAGTCTAACCCTAACCCTAACGCCCCCTAACTTAAATATTAATTAAATAAATTTAAATAATATTTCTATTATTAACTAAATTAATCCTATTTAAAACTAAATACTTACCTTTAAAATAAACCCTAATATAGCTACAATATAAATAATAATTACATTGTAGCTATCTTAGGATTTATATTTATTTTACAGGTAACTTTGTATTTATTTTAGCTAGTTCGAATAGTTATTATATAGTTATTAACTATTTAATAACTACCTAGCTAAAAGAAATACAAAATTACCTGTACAATAAATCCTAACCTAAGTTACAATTAAACCTAATACTACACTATCATTAAATTAATTAAATAAACTACCTACAAATAACTACAATTAAATACAATTACATAAACTAACTAAAGTACAAAAAATAAAAAAGCTAAGTTACAAAAAATAAAAAAATAAGTTACAAACATTTTAAAAATATTACAACAATTTTAAGCTACTTACACCTAATCTAAGCCCCCTAATAAAATAATAAAGCCCCCCAAAATAAAAAAATGCCCTACCCTATTCTAAATTAAATAAAGTTCAAAGCTCTTTTACCTTACCAGCCCTTAAAAGGGCCATTTGTGGGGGCATGCCCCAAAAAGTTCAGCTCTTTTGCCTGTAAAAGAAAAATACAACCCCCCCCCCCAACATTAAAACCCACCATCCACATACCCCTAATCTAACCCAAACCCCCCTTACAAAAACCTAACACTAATCCCCTGAAGATCATCCTACCTTGAGTCGTCTTCACTCAGCCGAGCAGCGATGGAACCGAAGTGGACATCCGGAGCGGAAGAAGTTAATACTCCAAGCGGCGATGAAGAAATCTTCCATCCGATGAAGTCATCATCCAAGCGGCGCTGAAGAAGTCTTCGATCCGGGCGATGTCATCTTCCAAGAGGCGCTGAAGAGGTCTTCTATCCGGGCGATGTCATCTTCCAAGCCGGGTCTTGAATCTTCCTCCCGCCGACGTGGAACATCCTTCTTCACCGACGGACTACGACGAATGAAGGCTCCTTTAAGGGACGTCATCCAAGATGGCGTCCCCTCAATTCCGATTGGCTGATAGGATTCTATCAGCCAATCGGAATTAAGGTAGGAAAAATCTGATTGGCTGATGGAATCAGCCAATCAGATTCAAGTTCAATCTGATTGGCTGATCCAATCAGCCAATCAGATTGAGCTCGCATTCTATTGGCTGATCGGAACAGCCAATAGAATGCGAGCTCAATCTGATTGGCTGATTCCATCAGCCAATCAGATTTTTCCTACCTTAATTCCGATTGGCTGATAGAGTTTATTTAATTAATTTAATGATAGTGTAGGATTAGGTTTAATTGTAACTTAGGTTAGGATTTATTTTACAGGTAATTTTGTATTTCTTTTAGCTAGGTAGTTATTAAATAGTTAATAACTATTTAATAACTATTCTAACTAGCTAAAATAAATACAAAGTTACCTGTAAAATAAATATAAATCCTAAGATAGCTACAATATAATTATTAATTACATTGTAGCTATATTAGGGTTTATTTTACAGGTAAGTATTTAGTTTTAAATAGGAATAATTTATTAAAGTATAGTGTAGTGTTAGGTGTAATTATAACTTAGGTTAGGATTTATTTTACAGGTAAATTTCAGTTTATTTTAGCTAGGTAAGCTATTAAATAGTTAATAACTATTTAATAGCTATTGTACCTAGTTAAAATAAATGTAAAGTTGCCTGTAAAATAAAAATAAATCCTAAGATAGCTACAATATAATTATTATTTATATTGTAGCTATATTAGGGTTTATTTTAAAGGTAAGTATTTAGTTTTAAATAGGATTAATTTAGTTAATAATAGAAATATTATTTAGATTTATTTAATTAATATTTAAGTTAGGGGTGCGTTAGGGTTAGACTTAAGTTTAGGGGTTAATAATTTTATTACAGTGGCGGCGGTGTAGTGGGGGGCAGGATAGGGGTTAATAAATTTATTATAGGTGATGACGGTGTAGGGGGGGCAGGATAGGGGTTAATAGGTTTAATATAGGTTGCAGCGGGTTCAGGGAGCGGCGGTTTAGGGGTTAAACTATTTATTTAGTTGTGGCGAGGTGCGGGATCAGCAGGATAGGGGTTAATAATTTTATTATAGAGGGCGACAGTATAGGGGGGGGCAGGATAGGGGTTACTAGGTATACTGTAGGTGGCAGCGGTGTCCGGGAGCGGCGGTTTAGGGGTTAATACATTTATCAGAGTTGCGGCAGGGTCTAGGAGCGGCGGTTTAGGGGTTATTAACTTTATTGAGTTGCGGGGGGCTCCGGGGGGCCGGTATAGGGATAGAACAGTGTAGTTAGTGTGAGTGCTTAGTGACAGGCTAGCAATAAAGCTGGGAAAAAGCCGAAGAGCAGCGAGATCGGATGAGTGATAACTCTCACAGTCCGCTGCTCATCGCCCTGCGGCTTTTTGACAGCTTTATTTGATAACTTAGGCAAACGTATTCAAGGTCTGCGGTGGCGAAGGTAGGCGAGCTTAGGCGGGCGTATTGGGCCGGCGAAGGCAGAAAAGTAGACGGCTTGATAACTACCCCCCAATGAGTTATTTTCTTTTTTGATAGATAGATAGAGAGAGAGAAAGAGAGAAAGAGATATGTGTGTGTGTATATACAGTTTAAATGTGTGTGTGTGTGTATATATATATACAGTATATATACTGTATATACACAGAAATATAAAATATTATTGTTTGTATTGTTATGCTACAAAGTAGTATCCTGCCCCCCCTACACCGTCGTCACCTATAATAAATTTATTAACCCCTATCCTGCCCCCCACTACACCGCCGCCACTGTAATAAAATTATTAACCCCAAAACTTAAGCCTAACCCTAACGCCCCCCTAACTTAAATATTAATTAAATAAATCTAAATAATATTTCTATTATTAACTAAATTAATCCTATTTAAAACTAAATACTTACCTTTAAAATAAACCCTAATATAGCTACAATATAAATAATAATTATATTGTAGCTATCTTAGGATTTATTTTTATTTTACAGGCAACTTTACATTTATTTTAACTAGGTACAATAGCTATTAAATAAGTATTTAGTTTTAAATAGGAATAATTTATTTAAGTATAGTGTAGTGTTAGGTGTAATTGTAACTTAGGTTAGTTTTTATTTTACAGGTAAATTTCTCTTTATTTTAGCTAGGTAAGCTATTAAATAGTTAATAACTATTTAATAGCTATTGTACCTAGTTAAAATAAATTGAAAGTTGCCTGTAAAATAAAAATAAATCCTAAGATAGCTACAATATAATTATTATTTATATTGTAGCTATATTAGGGTTTATTTTAAAGGTAAGTATTTAGTTTTAAATAGGATTAATTTAGTTAATAATAGAAATATTATTTAGATTTATTTAATTAATATTTAAGTTAGGGGGGCGTTAGGGTTAGTGTTAGACTTAGGTTTAGGGGTTAATAATTTTATTACAGTGGCGGCGTAGTGGGGGGCAGGATGGGGGTTAATACATTTATTATAGATGGCGACGGTGTAGGGGGGGGCAGATTAGGGGTTAATAAGTTTAATATAGGTTGCGGCGGGTTCAGGGAGCGGCGGTTTAGGGGTTAATACATTTATTATAGTTGCGGTGGGCTCCGGGAGCGGCGGTTTAGGGGTTAATATGTATAGAGTAGCTTGCGGTGGGCTCCAGGAGCGGCGGTTTAGGGGGTAATAACTTTATTTAGTTGCGGCAGTGTAGGGGGGACAGATTAGTGGTGTTTAGACTCGGGGTACATGTTAGGGTGTTAGGTGTAGACAGCTCCCATAGGAATCAATGGGATGTCTGTCAGCAGCGAACTTGTACTTTCGCTATGGTCAGACTCCCATTTATTCCTATGGGATCCGCCGTCTCCAGGGGTGGCGGTTTGAAAACCAGGTACGCTGGGCCGTAAAAGTGCCGAGTGTACCTGCTAGTCATTTGATAACTAGCAAAAGTAGTCAGATTGTGCTGCACTTGTGTGCGGAACATCTGGAGTGACGTAAGAATCGATCTGTGTCGGACTGAGTCCGGCGGATCGAAGTTTACGTCACAAAATTCTACTTTTGCCGGTCTCGAGCCTTTGATAACTAAAGCGAATCAGCCTCGCCACAAATACGCTGTGGAATTCCAGCGTATTTGAGGTTGACGGCTTGATAACTACCCCCCATTGTGTAGTTCATTTACAAATCTAGACAAGTCTTAAGTCTCACTACACAATTACTTATTTTCTCTACATTTTGTGTTTAGTGGAGGATTTTAGACTTATTTTTTCCTCCCCATAAGTTTAATTGTTGGTGTGTGTGTGTATGTGTGTATATATATATATATATATATACATACACACACACATACATATAGTGTGTTTGGTATAAAATCCAAACATATATTACCATAACTGATGAATCTTTATAGCCTGTGTCTTAAAGGGAAATTGTTAAAGACAGATTTTGAGTAAAATTATTGTATTATTGGAAATAATATTATCAATATCCTTGTTTGTCAGAGCAGATATACTATACAGAGTATAAATAAAAAGAGAGAAGCGCTCAACCTGGGAACGAACAATAGCATAATAGCTTGTTCTATGGCTAGTTACCACCCTAGAAGCAGCCTCTTTTTGCTCAATATGTGCCTTTCACAGAGAAGAACTTTCCTGTAGCATATCAGTCTGATCCTGACTTCACAGTACAGTCCAGCCCCGAAATACCAGGCAATCCCTCTCTGAACAAGAGAAACAGCAAAACCCCAGACGTACGTTTCGGCCTATTGTGGGCCTCGTCAGTGAGGTGCAGCCATATCCCTCTAGGCACACTGAGCAACGGGTCCACGTCTGGATTCCCGCATCACACTTAGGGAGACTTCACTAAGTGTCATAATTTGCATAAATAAAAAGAGAGAAGCGCTCAACCTGGGAACGAACAATAGCATAATAGCTTGTTCTATGGCTAGTTACCACCCTAGAAGCAGCCTCTTTTTGCTCAATATGTGCCTTTCACAGAGAAGAACTTTCCTGTAGCATATCAGTCTGATCCTGACTTCACAGTACAGTCCAGCCCCGAAATACCAGGCAATCCCTCTCTGAACAAGAGAAACAGCAAAACCCCAGACGTACGTTTCGGCCTATTGTGGGCCTCGTCAGTGAGGTGCAGCCATATCCCTCTAGGCACACTGAGCAACGGGTCCACGTCTGGATTCCCGCATCACACTTAGGGAGACTTCACTAAGTGTCATAATTTGCATAAATAAAAAGAGAGAAGCGCTCAACCTGGGAACGAACAATAGCATAATAGCTAGTTCTATGGCTAGTTACCACCCTAGAAGCAGCCTCTTTTTGCTCAATATGTGCCTTTCACAGAGAAGAACTTTCCTGTAGCATATCAGTCTGATCCTGACTTCACAGTACAGTCCAGCCCCGAAATACCAGGCAATCCCTCTCTGAACAAGAGAAACAGCAAAACCCCAGACGTACGTTTCGGCCTATTGTGGGCCTCGTCAGTGAGGTGCAGCCATATCCCTCTAGGCACACTGAGCAACGGGTCCACGTCTGGATTCCCGCATCACACTTAGGGAGACTTCACTAAGTGTCATAATTTGCATAAATAAAAAGAGAGAAGCGCTCAACCTGGGAACGAACAATAGCATAATAGCTTGTTCTATGGCTAGTTACCACCCTAGAAGCAGCCTCTTTTTGCTCAATATGTGCCTTTCACAGAGAAGAACTTTCCTGTAGCATATCAGTCTGATCCTGATTTCACAGTACAGTCCAGCCCCGAAATACCAGGCAATCCCTCTCTGAACAAGAGAAACAGCAAAACCCCAGACGTACGTTTCGGCCTATTGTGGGCCTCGTCAGTGAGGTGCAGCCATATCCCTCTAGGCACACTGAGCAACGGGTCCACGTCTGGATTCCCGCATCACACTTAGGGAGACTTCACTAAGTGTCATAATTTGCATAAATAAAAAGAGAGAAGCGCTCAACCTGGGAACGAACAATAGCATAATAGCTTGTTCTATGGCTAGTTACCACCCTAGAAGCAGCCTCTTTTTGCTCAATATGTGCCTTTCACAGAGAAGAACTTTCCTGTAGCATATCAGTCTGATCCTGACTTCACAGTACAGTCCAGCCCCGAAATACCAGGCAATCCCTCTCTGAACAAGAGAAACAGCAAAACCCCAGACGTACGTTTCGGCCTATTGTGGGCCTCGTCAGTGAGGTGCAGCCATATCCCTCTAGGCACACTGAGCAACGGGTCCACGTCTGGATTCCCGCATCACACTTAGGGAGACTTCACTAAGTGTCATAATTTGCATAAATAAAAAGAGAGAAGCGCTCAAACTGGGAATGAACAATAGCATAATAGCTTGTTCTATGGCTAGTTACCACCCTAGAAGCAGCCTCTTTTTGCTCAATATGTGCCTTTCACAGAGAAGAACTTTCCTGTAGCATATCAGTCTGATCCTGACTTCACAGTACAGTCCAGCCCCGAAATACCAGGCAATCCCTCTCTGAACAAGAGAAACAGCAAAACCCCAGACGTACGTTTCGGCCTATTGTGGGCCTCGTCAGTGAGGTGCAGCCATATCCCTCTAGGCACACTGAGCAACGGGTCCACGTCTGGATTCCCGCATCACACTTAGGGAGACTTCACTAAGTGTCATAATTTGCATAAATAAAAAGAGAGAAGCGCTCAGGGATATGGCTGCACCTCACTGACGAGGCCCACAATAGGCCGAAACGTACGTCTGGGGTTTTGCTGTTTCTCTCGTTCAGAGAAGAATTGCCTGGTATTTCGGGGCTGGACTGTACTGTCAAGTCAGGATCAGACTGATATGCTTCAGGAAAGTTTTTCTCTGTGAAAGGCACATGTTGAGCAAAAAGAGGCTGCTTCTTGGGTGGTAACTAGCCATAGAACAAGCTATTATGCTATTGTTCGTTTCCAGGTTGAGCGCTTCTCTCTTTTTATTTATGCAAATTATGACATTTTGGGAAGTCTCCCTAAGTGTGATGCGGGAATCCAGACGTGGACCCGTTGCTCAGTGTGCCTAGAGGGATATGGCTGCACCTCACTGACGAGGCCCACAATAGGCCGAAACGTACGTCTGGGGTTTTGCTGTTTCTCTCGTTCAGAGAAGAATTGCCTGGTATTTCGGGGCTGGACTGTACTGTCAAGTCAGGATCAGACTGATATGCTTCAGGAAAGTTTTTCTCTGTGAAAGGCACATGTTGAGCAAAAAGAGGCTGCTTCTTGGGTGGTAACTAGCCATAGAACAAGCTATTATGCTATTGTTCGTTTCCAGGTTGAGCGCTTCTCTCTTTTTATTTATGCAAATTATGACATTTTGGGAAGTCTCCCTAAGTGTGATGCGGGAATCCAGACGTGGACCCGTTGCTCAGTGTGCCTAGAGGGATATGGCTGCACCTCACTGACGAGGCCCACAATAGGCCGAAACGTACGTCTGGGGTTTTGCTGTTTCTCTCGTTCAGAGAAGAATTGCCTGGTATTTCGGGGCTGGACTGTACTGTCAAGTCAGGATCAGACTGATATGCTTCAGGAAAGTTTTTCTCTGTGAAAGGCACATGTTGAGCAAAAAGAGGCTGCTTCTTGGGTGGTAACTAGCCATAGAACAAGCTATTATGCTATTGTTCGTTTCCAGGTTGAGCGCTTCTCTCTTTTTATTTATGCAAATTATGACATTTTGGGAAGTCTCCCTAAGTGTGATGCGGGAATCCAGACGTGGACCCGTTGCTCAGTGTGCCTAGAGGGATATGGCTGCACCTCACTGACGAGGCCCACAATAGGCCGAAACGTACGTCTGGGGTTTTGCTGTTTCTCTCGTTCAGAGAAGAATTGCCTGGTATTTCGGGGCTGGACTGTACTGTCAAGTCAGGATCAGACTGATATGCTTCAGGAAAGTTTTTCTCTGTGAAAGGCACATGTTGAGCAAAAAGAGGCTGCTTCTTGGGTGGTAACTAGCCATAGAACAAGCTATTATGCTATTGTTCGTTTCCAGGTTGAGCGCTTCTCTCTTTTTATTTATGCAAATTATGACATTTTGGGAAGTCTCCCTAAGTGTGATGCGGGAATCCAGACGTGGACCCGTTGCTCAGTGTGCCTAGAGGGATATGGCTGCACCTCACTGACGAGGCCCACAATAGGCCGAAACGTACGTCTGGGGTTTTGCTGTTTCTCTCGTTCAGAGAAGAATTGCCTGGTATTTCGGGGCTGGACTGTACTGTCAAGTCAGGATCAGACTGATATGCTTCAGGAAAGTTTTTCTCTGTGAAAGGCACATGTTGAGCAAAAAGAGGCTGCTTCTTGGGTGGTAACTAGCCATAGAACAAGCTATTATGCTATTGTTCGTTTCCAGGTTGAGCGCTTCTCTCTTTTTATTTATGCAAATTATGACATTTTGGGAAGTCTCCCTAAGTGTGATGCGGGAATCCAGACGTGGACCCGTTGCTCAGTGTGCCTAGAGGGATATGGCTGCACCTCACTGACGAGGCCCACAATAGGCCGAAACGTACGTCTGGGGTTTTGCTGTTTCTCTCGTTCAGAGAAGAATTGCCTGGTATTTCGGGGCTGGACTGTACTGTCAAGTCAGGATCAGACTGATATGCTTCAGGAAAGTTTTTCTCTGTGAAAGGCACATGTTGAGCAAAAAGAGGCTGCTTCTTGGGTGGTAACTAGCCATAGAACAAGCTATTATGCTATTGTTCGTTTCCAGGTTGAGCGCTTCTCTCTTTTTATTTATACTATACAGAGTGCTTGCTGAATATATTAAATACAACTATGCAAATTGACATTTCTAGCAAAAAGAAGATGGATATTTTTGATCTAAAACATATATACATCATATATTTGGTTATATTCAATATAGAATATTCACCTTCATACACCTCTTCAGGCGGCACAGAGGTGTCCATTGCCCCTTTACATCCTAAGACAGCTTCACCCGAGAAATTATGTTGGACAGCATCTTCTCCCATTGCTTAAAACGAATTGGCCTACTAGAACCACCACCTGTCCCACGTGCATATTTTGCTTGCTGAGCCATCTTTGATTTGCGATGCTTGATGCTTGCTGTTGAATGATTGCGGCCTAAGCAGCTGACTGCCACTCTTATATCCTCCCACAATTTGTTGCATAAACCGGCCCTTAAAGGGACACTGAACCCAAATTTATTTCTTTTGTAATTCAGATAGAGCATGCAATTTCAAGCAACTTTCTAATTTACTCCTATTATCAATTTTTCTTCGTTCTCTTGCTATCATTATTTTAAAAAGAAGGCATCTAAGTTTTTTTTTTGGTTTCAGTACTCTGGACAGCACTTTTTTATTGGTGGATGAATTTATCCACCAATCAGCAAGGACAACCCAGGTTGTTCACAAAAATGGGCCGGCATCTAAACTTACATTCTTGCATTTCAAATAAAGATACCAAGAGAATGAAGAAAATTTGATAATAGGAGTAAATTAGAAAGTTGCTTAAAATTTCATGCTCAATCTGAATCACGAAAGAAAAATTTTGGGTACAGTGTCCCTTTAAGTTAGGGTTCTTCTGTAGTATATCAGTCTGATCCCGCCTATTATGGTCAGTCCAGCACCGAAATACCAGACAATTCCTCTCTACTCCCTCTGTCCCCCTCCTAACTCATTTAGGTCTATCCATCCCTTTCTCCTACCTTACTCTAACTTAACACTAAAGTCCCTAGCTTACCTACCTACACTAATTCACCTAACTAAACACTAAATTAAATATCTCCAAAACTAACTACCTAACCTATCTAGACCCTAACTATCACTAATCTATATCCCTGCAAATAAACATAAAAAGGTGTGGGTGAAATTAAACAAAGGGATGTAAATGAAAAATGGGATGGGCTAAATAGTCAAATAAAAAATAAATATAATAAGTAAATAAAAAATAAATTTAGGATTAGAAAAAAATTAGAGCAAAATAAAAAGGGATGTAAATGAAAAAAGGGATGGGCTAAATAGTCAAAAAAAAAAAAAGAAAATAGAAAATATATATGAGATTAGAAAAAAAATCAGAGCAAAATGGACGTAAATCAAAAAAGGGATGGGCAAAATGTATAAATGAATAAAAGGAAAATAAAGTTATGTAATAGTTAAGGAAGGGTAGTTAAAGGGGAGATGGGAAGTGAGATAGGGGGTTAATGAAATGGAAAAAAAAGGAAGATGGGGATATGGGGGGTTAATGAAATTAAAAAGAAATGTGAATGGGGGTAGTTATCAACGTGTCAACTTTCCTGCCTTCGCCGGCCCAATACGCCCGCCTAAGCTCGCCTCACATCGCCGCCGCGGACCTGAAAAATTTCGCCTAAGTTATCAAATAAAGCTGTCAAAAAGCTGCGCACCAAGTACGGGGTGATGAGCAGCGGACTGTGAGAGTTATCACTCATCCGATCTCGCTGCTCTTCGGTTTTTTCCCAGCTTTATTGCTAGCCTGTCACTAAGCACTCACACTAACTACACTGTTCTACCCCCTATACCGGCGCCCCAGGAGCCCCCCGCAACTCAATAAAGTTATTAATCCATAAACCGCCGCTCCTAGACCCCGCCTCAACTCTGATAAATGTATTAACCCCTAAACCTCCGCTCCTAGACCCTGCCCCAACTCTGATAAATGTATTAACCCCTAAACCGCCGCTCCTAGACCCTGCCGCAACTCTGATAAATGTATTAACCCCTAAACCGCCGCTCCCTGAACCCGCCGCAACCTATATTAAATTTATTAACCCCTATTCTGCCCCCCCTACACCGTCGCCACCTATAATAAATTTATTAACCCCTATCCTGCCACCCACTACAGCGCCGCCACTGTAATAAATTTATTAACCCCTAAACCTAAGTCTAACACTAACCCTAAAACCCCCCTAACTTAAATATTAATTAAATAAATCTAAATAATATTTCTCTTATTAACTAACGGCTAGATTTAGAGTTTTGTCGGTAAGGACCCGCGTAGCTAACGCCGGCTTTTTTCTGGCCGCACCATAAAAATAACTCTGGTATTGAGAGTCCACATAAAGGCTGCGTTAGGCTCCAAAAAAGGAGCGTAGAGCATTTTTAGCGCAGCTTCAACTCTCGATACCAGAGTTGCTTACGCAAGCGGCCAGCCTCAAAAACGTGCTCGTGCACGATTCCCCCATAGAAAACAATGGGGCTGTTTGAGCTGAAAAAAAACCTAACACCTGCAAAAAAGCCGCGTTCAGCTCCTAACGCAGCCCCATTGTTTGCTATGTGGAAACACTTCCTACGTCTGCACCTAACACTCTAACATGTACCCCGAGTCTAAACACCCCTAACCTTACACTTATTAACCCCTAATCTGCCGCCCTCGCTATCGCTGACCCCTGCATATTATTATTAACCCCTAATCTGCCGCTCCGTAAACCGCCGCTACTTACATTATCCCTATGTACCCCTAATCTGCTGCCCTAACATCGCCGACCCCTATATTATATTTATTAACCCCTAATCTGCCCCCCACAATGTCGCCTCCACCTGCCTACACTTATTACCCCTAATCTGCCGAGCGGACCTGAGCGCTACTATAATAAAGTTATTAACCCCTAATCCGCCTCACTAACCCTATCATAAATAGTATTAACCCCTAATCTGCCCTCCCTAACATCGCCGACACCTAACTTCAATTATTAACCCCTAATCTGCCGACCGGAGCTCACCGCTATTCTAATAAATGTATTAACCCCTAAAGCTAAGTCTAACCCTAACACTAACACCCCCCTAAATTAAATATAATTTTAATCTAACGAAATTAATTAACTCTTATTAAATAAATTATTCCTATTTAAAGCTAAATACTTACCTGTAAAATAAATCCTAATATAGCTACAATATAAATTATAATTACATTGTAGCTATTTTAGGATTAATATTTATTTTACAGGCAATCAGATTTTTCCTACCTTAATTCCAATTGGCTGATAGAATCCCATCAGCCAATCGGAATTCGAGGGACGCCATCTTGGATGACGTCATTTAAAGGAACCGTCATTCGTTGTTCAGTCGTCGGCCAGGATGGATGTTCCGCGTCGGAGGTCTTCAGGATGCTGCCGCTCCGCTCCAGATGGATGTCGATAGAAGATGCCGCCTGGATGAAGACTTCAATCGGATGGAAGACCTCTTCTGCCCCGCTTGGATGAAGACTTCAATCGGATGGAAGACCTCTTCTGCCCCGCTTGGATGAAGACTTCTACCGGATCATGGACATCTTCAGCCCCACGCTTGGGCTTGGATCAGGACATCGGAGGAGCTCTTCAGGACGGATCGGTGAACCTGGTATGGTGAAGATAAGGTAGGAAGATCTTCAGGGGCTAAGTGTTAGGTTTATTTAAGGGGGGTTTGGGTTAGATTAGGGGTATGTGGGTGGTGGGTTGTAATGTTGGGGGGGTATTGTATGTTTTTTTTACAGGCAAAAGAGCTGAACTTCTTGGGGCATGCCCCGCAAAGGGCCCTGTTCAGGGCTGGTAAGGTAAAAGAACTTTTAACTTTAGTAATTTAGAATAGGGTAGGGAATTTTTTATTTTGGGGGGCTTTGTTGTTTTATTAGGGGGCTTAGAGTAGGTGTAATTAGTTTAAAATTGTTGTAATATTTTTCTTATGTTTGTAGATATTTTTTTATTTTTTGTAACTTAGTTCTTTTTTATTTTTTGTACTTTAGTTAGTTTATTTCATTGTAGTTATTTGTAGATATTGTATTTAATTAATGTATTGATAGTGTAGTGTTAGGTTTAATTGTAGGTAATTGTAGGTATTTTATTTAATTAATTTAATGATAGTATAGTGTTAGGTTTAATTGTAACTTAGGTTAGGATTTATTTTACAGGTAATTTTGTATTTATTTTAACTAGGTAACTATTAAATAGTTCTTAACTATTTAATAGCTATTGTACCTGGTTAAAATAATTACAAAGTTGCCTGTAAAATAAATATTAATCCTAAAATAGCTACAATGTAATTATAATTTATATTGTAGCTATATTAGGATTTATTTTACAGGTAAGTATTTAGCTTTAACCCCTTAATGACCGCAGCACTTTTCCATTTTCTGTCCGTTTGGGACCAAGGCTATTTTTACATTTCTGCTGTGTTTGTGTTTAGCTGTAATTTTCCTCTTACTCATTTACTGTACCCACACATATTATATACCGTTTTTCTCGCCATTAAATGGGCTTTCTAAAGATACCATTATTTTCATCATATCTTATAATTTACTATAAAAAAATTAAAAATATGAGGAAAAAATTGAAAAAAACACACTTTTTCTAACTTTGACCCCCAAAATCTGTTACACATCTACAACCACCAAAAAACACCCATGCTAAATAGTTTCTAAATTTTGTCCTGAGTTTAGAAATACCCAATGTTTACATGTTCTTTGCTTTTTTTGTAAGTTATAGGGCCATAAATACAAGTAGCACTTTGCTATTTCCAAACCATTATTTTTCAAAATTAGCGCTAGTTACATTAGAACACTAATATCTTTCAGGAATCTCTGAATATCCATTGACATGTATATATTTTTTTTTAGTAGACATCCCAAAGTATTCATCTAGGCCCATTTTGGTATATTTCATGCCACCATTTCACCGCCAAATGCGATAAAATACAAAAAATCGTTCACTTTTTTACTAATTTTTTCACAAACTTTTGGTTTCTCACTGAAATTATTTACAAACAGCTTGTGCAATTATGGCTTAAATGGTTGTAAATGCTTCTCTGGGATCCCCTTTGTTCATAAGTAGCAGACATATATGGCTTTGGCGTTGCTTTTTAGTAATTAGAAGGCTGCTAAATGCCACTGCGCACTACACGTGTATTATGCCCAGCAGTGAAGGGGTTAATTATGGAGCATGTAGGGAGCTTTTAGGGATACTTTTAGCTTTAGTGTAGTGTAGTAGACAACCCCAAGTATTGATCTAGGCCAATTTTGGTATATTTCATGCCACCATTTCACCGCCAAATGCGATCAAATTAAAAAAAAAACGTTAAATTTTTCACAATTTTAGGTTTCTCACTGAAATCATTTACAAACAGCTTGTGCAATTATGGCACAAATGGTTGTAAATGCTTCTCTGGGATCCCCTTTGTTCAGAAATAGCAGACATATATGGCTTTGGCGTTGCTTTTTGGTAATTAGAAGGCCGCCAAATGCTGCTGCATTTCACACTTGTATTATGGCTAGCAGTGAAGGGGTTAATTATGTAGCTTGCAGGGTTAATTTTAGCTTTAGTGTAGAGCTCAGCCTCCCACCTGATCCCTCCCAAACAGCTCTCTTCCCTCCCCCACCCCACAATTGTCCCCGCCATCTTAAGTACTGGCAGAAACTCTGCCAGTACTAAAATAAAAGCTATACTTGGGCTTTTTTTTGTTTTGTTTTTTGGCATATTTACATATGCTGCTGTCTAGGATCCCCCCTTAGTCCCCAACCTCACTGATCCCACACCAAACATCTCTCTAACCCTCCCCCTCTGCCTTAATGGGCGCCATCTTGGGTACTGGCAGCTGTCTGCCAGTACCCAGTTTAGTAACAAATGTGCCTTTTTTGTTTTAAAAATACCCTTTTCTATAGTGTAGCTTCCCCCCCCCAAGACCAACCCCCCACCCCTTCCAGATCCCTTAGCTGTTATTTATAACTTTGAAATCTTTTTTTTTTTAGCTTTTACCAGCTTTATTTTTCTGTAGTGTAGCGGTTCCCTCCCGCTCCCGCCCCGTGCACGCGCCCGCCCGCCGCCCCCCGTGCACGCGCGCGCTCCCGTGCGTGCTCCCGACGGTTCCGTCCCCGATCCCACCCCCTTCCCTCCACTCGGCACATCGATGGCCGCCCACCCGCCTCCCAGACTTGCTCCCACCCACCAACGATACCGGCCACCGATGTCCGGTGCAGAGAGGGCCACAGAGTGGCTCTCTCTGTATCGGATGGCCAAGGGGGGTTATTGCAGGATGCCTCCATATCGAGGCATCACTGCAATAACCGGAAAGCAGCTGGAAGCGAGCAGGATCGCTTCCAGCTGCTTTCCAGACCAAGGACGTACGCCACACGTCCTCGGTCATTAACTGTATTTTTTTTGAGGACGTGTGGCGTATGTCCTTGGTCATTAAGGGGTTAAATAGGAATAATTTATTTAATAAGAGTTAATAAATTTCGTTAGATTAAAATTATATTTAATTTAGGGGGGTGTTAGTGTTAGGGTTAGACTTAGCTTTAGGGGTTAATACATTTATTAGAATAGCGGTGAGCTCCGGTCGGCAGATTAGGGGTTAATAATTGAAGTTAGGTGTCGGCGATGTTAGGGAGGGCAGATTAGGGGTTAATACTATTTATTATAGTGTTAGTGAGGCGGATTAGGGGTTAATAACTTTATTATAGTAGCGGTGCGGTCCGCTCGGCAGATTAGGGATTAATAAGTGTAGGCAGGTGGAGGCGACGCTGAGGGGGGCAGATTAGGGGTTAATAAATATAATATAGGGGTCGGCGGTGTTAGGAGCAGCGGATTAGGGGTACATAAGGATAACGTAGGTGGCGGCGCTTTGCGGTCGGCAGATTAGGGGTTAATAAGTGTAGGTAGCTGGCGGCGACGTTGTGGGGGCAGATTAGGGGTTAATAAATATAATATAGGGGTCGGCGGTGTTAGGGGCAGCAGATTAGGGGTACATAAGGATAACGTAGTTGGCGGTCAGCAGATTAGGGGTTAAAAAAATTTAATCGAGTTGCGGCGATGTGGGGGGACCTCGGTTTAGGGGTACATAGGTAGTTTATGGGTGTTAGTGTACTTTAGAGTACAGTAGTTAAGAGCTTTATAAACCGGCGTTAGCCCAGAAAGCTCTTAACTACTGACTTTTTTCCTGCAGCTGGAGTTTTGTCGTTAGAGTTCTAACGCTCACTTCAGAGTTAGAAAGATCCCATTGAAAAGATAGGATACGCAATTGACGTAAGGGGATCTACGGTATGGAAAAGTCGCGGCTGAAAAGTAAGCGTTAGACCCTTTTTTGAGTGACTCCAAATACCGGAGGTAGCCTAAAACCAGCGTTAGGAGCCACTAACGCTGGTTTTCACGGCTAACGCCAAACTCCAAATCTAGGCCTAAGTTAATCCTATTTAAAACTAAATACTTACCTTTAAAATAAACCCTAATATAGCTACAATATAAATAATAATTATATTGTAGCTATCTTAGGATTTATTTTTATTTTACAGGCAACTTTCAATTTATTTTAACTAGGTACAATAGCTATTAAATAGTTATTAACTATTTAATAGCTACCTAGCTAAAATAAAGAGAAATTTACCTGTAAACTAAAAACGAAGTTACAATTACACCTAACACTACACTATATTTAAATAAATTATTCCTATTTAAAACTAAATACTTACCTGTAAAATAAACCCTAATATAGCTAAAATATAAATAATAATTATATTGTAGCTATCTTAGGATTTATATTTATTTTACAGGTAACTTTGTATTTATTTTAGCTAGTTAGAATAGTTATTAAATAGTTATTAACTATTTAATAACTACCTAGCTAAAAGAAATACAAAATTACCTGTAAAATAAATCCTAACCTATGTTACAATTAAACCTAACACTACACTATCATTACATTAATTAAATAAATTAACTACAAATAACTAGAATTAAATACAATTACATAAACTAACTAAAGTACAAAAAATAAAAAAGCTAAGTTACAAAAAATAAAAAAAATAAGTTACAAACATTTTAAAAATATTACAACAATTTTAAGCTACTTACACCTAATCTAAGCTCCCTAATAAAATAACAAAGCCCCCCAAAATAAAAAAATGCCCTACCCTATTCTAAATTAAAAAAGTTCAAAGCTCTTTTACCTTACCAGCCCTTAAAAGGACCTTTTGTGGGGCATGCCCCAAAGAATTCAGCTCTTTTGCCTGTAAAAGAAAAATACAACCCCCCCAACATTAAAACCCACCACCCACATACCCCTAATCTAACCCAAACCCCCCTTAAAATAACCTAACACTAATCCGCTGAAGATCATCCTACCTTGTCTTCACTCAGCCGTGCAGCAATGGAACCGAAGAGGACATCC
This sequence comes from Bombina bombina, assembly GCF_027579735.1. NCBI lineage: Eukaryota > Metazoa > Chordata > Amphibia > Anura > Bombinatoridae > Bombina > Bombina bombina. Next base: position 72,291,691 of record NC_069499.1, read on the forward strand.
GGAGCGGCAGAAGTGATCATCCAAGGGGCGCTGAAGAAATCTTCCATCCGATGAAGTGATCCTCCAAGCGGCGCTAAAGAAGTCTTCCATCTGGGCGATGTCATCTTTCAAGAGGCGCTGAAGAAGTCTTCTATCCGGGCGATGTCATCTTCCAAGCCGGGTCTTCAATCAGATTGAGCTCGCATTCTATTGGCTGTTTCGATCAGCTAATAGAATGTGAGCTCAATCTGATTGACTGATTGGATCAGCCAATCGGATTGAACTTGAATCTGATTGGCTGATTCAATCAGCCAATCAGATTTTTCCTACCTTAATTCCGATTGGCTGATAGAATCCTATCAGCCAATCGGAATTGAAGGGACGCCATCATGGATGACGTCCCTTAAAGGAGCCTTCATTCATCGGTAGTCCGTCGGTAAAGAAGGATGTTCCGCGTTGGCGGGATGAAGATTGAAGACCCGGCTTGGAAGATGACATCACCCGGATAGAAGACTTCTTCAGCGCCTCTTGGAAGATGACATCGCCCGGATGGAAGACTTCTTTAGCGCCGCTTGGAGGATCACTTCATCGAATGGAAGATTTCTTCAGCGCCCCTTGGATGATCACTTCTGCCGCTCCGGATGTCCTCTTCGGTTCCATCGCTGCTCGGCTGAGTGAAGACAAGGTAGGATGATCTTCAGGGGATTAGTGTTAGGTTATTTTAAGGGGGGTTTGGGTTAGATTAGGAGTATGTGGGTGGTGGGTTTTAATGTTGGGGGGGGTTGTATTTTTCTTTTACAGGCAAAAGAGCTGAAAGGGCTTTTAAGGGCTGGTAAGGTTAAAGAGCTTTGAACTTTTTTAATTTAGAATAGGGTAGGGCATTTTTTTATTTTGGGGGGCTTTGTTATTTTATTAGGGGGCTTAGATTAGGTGTAAGTATCTTAAAATTGTTGTAATATTTTTAAAATGTTTGTAACTTATTTTTTTTATTTTTTGTAACTTAGCTTTTTTTATTTTTTGTACTTTAGTTAGTTTATGTAATTGTATTTAATTCTAGTTATTTGTAGTTTATTTAATTAATGTAATGATAGTGTAGTGTTAGGTTTAATTGTAACTTAGGTTAGGATTTATTTTACAGGTAATTTTGTATTTCTTTTAGCTAGGTAGTTATTAAATAGTTAATAACTATTTAATAACTATTCTAACTAGCTAAAATAAATACAAAGTTACCTGTAAAATAAATATAAATCCTAAGATAGCTACAATATAATTATTATTTATATTGTAGCTATATTAGGGTTTATTTTACAGGTAAGTATTTAGTTTTAAATAGGAATAATTTATTTAAGTATAGTGTAGTGTTAGGTGTAATTGTAACTTAGGTTAGTTTTTAGTTTACAGGTAAATTTCTCTTTATTTTAGCTAGGTAGCTATTAAATAGTTAATAACTATTTAATAGCTATTGTACCTAGTTAAAATAAATTGAAAGTTGCCTGTAAAATAAAAATAAATCCTAAGATAGCTACAATATAATTATTATTATTATTAAAGGTAATTATTTAGTTTTAAATAGGATTAACTTAGTTAATAAGAGAAATATTATTTAGATTTATTTAATTAATATTTAAGTTAGGGGGGTTTTAGGGTTAGTGTTAGACTTAGGTTTAGGGGTTAATAAATTTATTACAGTGGCGGCGGTGTAGTGGGGGGCAGGATAGGGGTTAATAAATTTAATATAGGTTGCGGCAGGTTCAGGGAGCGGCGGTTTAGGGGTTAAACTATTTATTTATTTGCGGCGAGGTGGGGGATCAGCAGGATAGGGGTTAATAACGTTATTATAGAGGGCGGCGGTATAGGGGGGCAGGATAGGGGTTACTAGGTATAATGTAGGTGGCGGTGGGCTCTGGGAGCGGCGGTTTAGGGGGTTAATACATTTATTATAGTTGCGTTGGGCTCCGGGAGTGGCGGTTTAGGGGTTAATATGTATAGAGTAGCTTGCGGTGGGCTCTGGGAGCGGTGGTTTAGGGGGTAATAACTTTATTTAGTTGCGGCGGTGTAGGGGGGACAGATTAGGGGTGTTTAGACTCGGGGTACATGTTAGGGTGTTAGGTGTAGACAGCTCCCATAGGAATCAATGGGATATCTGGCAGCAGCGAACTTGTACTTTCGCTATGGTCAGAATCCCATTGATTCCTATGGGATCCGCCGCCTCCAGGGTGGCGGATTGAAAACGAGGTACGCTAGGCCGGAAAAGTGCAGAGCGTACCTGATAGTTTTTTGATAACTAGCAAAAGTAGTCAGATAGTGCCGCACTTGTGAGCGGAACATCTGGAGTGACGTAAGAATCCATCTGTGTCGGACTGAGTCCGGCGGATCGAAGTTTACGTCACAAAATTCTACTTTTGCCGGTCTCTAGCCTTTGATAACTAAGGCGAATCAGCCTTGCCACAAATACGCTGCGGAATTCCAGCGTATTTGAGGTTGATGGCTTGATAACTAGGCCCCATTGTACAGTATTGTATGGTAATCAGTGTGTATGTGCACAGCGTCTTAGACTTATTGTATAGTGTTGTATGGTATTCAGTGTGTATGGGCACAGCATGTTAGACTTATAGTATAGTGTTGTATGGTATTCAGTGTGTTTGTGCACAGCGTGTAAGACTTATTGTATAGTGTTGTATGGTATTCAGTGTGTATGTGCACAGCGTGTAAGACTTATTGTATAGTGTTGTATGGTATTCAGTGTGTATGTGCACAGCGTGTTAGACTTATAGTATAGTGTTGTATTGTATTCAGTGTGTATGTGCACAACGTGTTAGACTAATTGTATAGTGTTGTATGGTAATCAGTGTGTATGTGCACAGCGTGTTAGACTTATTGTATAGTGTTGAATGGTAATCAGTGTGTATGTGCACAGCATGTTACACTTATTGTATAGTGTTGAATGGTAATCAGTGTGTATGTGCACAGCATGTTAGACTTATTGTATAGTGTTGAATGGTAATCAGTGTGTATGTGCACAGCGTGTTAGACTTATTGTATAGTGTTGAATGATAATCAGTGTGTATGTGCACAGCGTCTTAGACTTATTGTATAGTGTTGTATGGTAATCAGTGTGTATGTGCACAATGTGTTAGACTTATTGTATAGTGTTGTATGGTAATCAGTGTGTATGTGCACAGCGTCTTAGACTTATTGTATAGTGTTGTATGGTAATCAGTGTGTATGTGCACAACGTGTTAGACTTGTTGTATAATGTTGTATGGTAATCAGTGTGTATGTGCACAGCATCTTAGACTTATTGTATAGTGTTGTATGGTAATCAGTGTGTATGTGCACAGCGTGTTAGACTTATTGTATAGTGTTGTATGGTAATCAGTGTGTATGTGCACAGCGTGTTAGACTTATTGTATAGTGTTGTATGGTAATCAGTTTGTATGTGCAAAAGCTTTACGGGATATAACTCAATTTCCACCTTAACTGTGATCACACACCCCTTTTGAACTAACCAATAAGGATGCAGGATAGCCCTATAAAGGAATACCTGCCAGCAATGAGAACACATCTTGAAAAAGCCCCAAGTGAGGGGAGAAACCGGTTGATGACTGTGTCTCATTTCCTACAAGAAGAACTACTGCTAAGCTGAACTCCTTTAAAGGGACTTTAAACACTTGTCATTAGGTTGTTTTGTTTTTTTTATTCATAATGTTTCTTTTGGTTTTTTAAATGCAATTTGCTATTTATTTTTATTATATGTTTACTTTTTTTTTCTTTTTTTACATTTATTTCCCTTTCTGACCGCTCCGTGCAGACATGGCAGAAAGTTATGTGTAGACAAACCTCCCAGAAGTCTCTGCTTTGCTATGAGCGCGCACGTATGTACAGTTGTAGACAGTACACTGAGCACAGTATGACTAAAACTACTGCTGCTGCAGCGATTATCTTAGTGTTTTTCCCTAAATAGTATCTTTTGAACTGGCCTCATCTGTAAGCTAATAATTCATTATCATTTTTAAAAACAAAATGTATTTACCCTATTTTTTAATCATACTTGTTGTAGTGCGAGTGAAAAAGGGACCGCCCAACACACTGCTCAGGGAGACAGCTGCTGTCTCATAACTCTTATCTTTTACCCCTCTGTTTTTTCTATCCAAGCTCCCTGAGTCCCGCTCAGTTTATTGTACATCTTATGCAGCTCACGCTCTCTGTGCACCTCAGGTTATGTGACAGCATCAGTGGTTTGTCTATTTAGCAGGCATTCCAAAGATCCTAAAAGATAGTGTAGGGAAGGGAATGCTTTATTTGTTTTGTTTTACGAGCATGTAGAGGTCAGCCACAGTGTTCTGTTCTATGTACATCAATTTATAATGTCACATAACCTGAGGTGCACAGAGAGCGTGAGCTGCATAAGATGTGCAATAAACTGAGCGGGACTCCGGGAGCTTGGATAGAAAAAACAGAGGGGTAAAAGATAAGAGTATATTTATGAGACAGCAGCTGTCTCCCTGAGCAGTGTGTTGGGCGGTCCCTCTTTCACTCGCACTACAACAAGTATGATTAAAAAAATAGGGTAAATACATTTTGTTTTTAAAAATGATAATGAATTATTAGCTTACAGATGAGGCCAGTTCAAAAGATACTATTTAGGGAAAAACACTAAGATAATATCTGCAAACTTTATAGCAGCAGTAGTTTTAGTCATGCTGTTCTCAGTGTGCTGTTTACAACTCTACATATGTGCGCGCTCACAGCAAAGCAGAGACTTCTGGGAGGTTTGTCTACACATAACTTTCTACCATGTCTGCACGGAGCGGTCAGAAAGTGAAATAAATGTAAAAAAAGAAAAAAAAAGTAAACATATAATAAAAATAAATAGCAAATTGCATTTAAAAAAACAAAAGAAACATTATGAATAAAAAAAACTAAATAACCTAATGGCAAGTGTTTAAAGTCCCTTTACTTTGTATGCGCATGCAAGTGAAGAAGGGAGTGCGCATTGAGTATCGCATAGAACGTGCGTTACAACATGTCAGCCAGCACTGCATTCAGTAGGCGGTGGTTTAGGGGTATTATTGAAAATAAAAAAAAAATGTGCAGATGCTAAATAAAGAAATAAAGAAAGAAATAATATATAAAACAAAGCAAAATAGATTAAAAAAAATTATAATGACATTAAAACAGATGGTGTTTAGGGTCTCTTTAAAGCTTGTGAACTTGATACAGCCGCCGAAAGGATCGCTATCGTGTTGAAAAAGCACACAGGACAACTACCAACGCCTGGCTCACTACCCCCAAGGTCTGTGAGTTTGAATACAGCCCTCTGAGGGAGCGCACCAGTCTACGAATTGAATATACTGCCAGATGATCTAGTACCTGCACTAAGCACCACGGAATAAGAGTGCCTTGAAGTTACTATCTACCATCATCTAAAGGATTGCTATTACCCCGGAGATCGTTTACATTCCGTCCCTCCCGAAATCAGCTGGACATTTTCAGAAAGGGTGATGTAAGCGGACTACGCTAGGATTACACACCCACCTCCAGAAGACCACCCACCTACAGGACGAACAATATTCAATCTGTGCTCCACAGATTAGTGCAAGGTACCTCACTCGCCCATTAGCTTGATCCAATGCTATTAGTATGATCATCTAGTCACAAGTGTTTTTGCTCACTATAGTGCACTTTCAGGTTAATACTGTTTTAACCCCTGGTTTTTACGCTGGACGTCCAGTTATTAAGTCTGTTTGTATTGCTATTTGTTTTTATTTATACTGTTTGAATATCTCTGCCCTTCATATACTTATATTTATTTGAGTATAGTTTTCTTTTATCCTCAGTCACAGTATATATATATAGATTTGTGGTTAATCTTTCCCCTTTCTGTATGTTTTTTCAAACTAATTTAAAGGGCCCCATTAATTACTTTTTAGTATATATGTACTGATTTTATTAACACTGATTTTATAATCTTGATTGTATTGTAATTTTACACTATTAAATATATTTTTTAAGATATATATTAGGCTATCACCTTTTATAACGATTATATTTCTGCTAAGGTAGACCCTTTTAGGTTACCCATATATTGTATTTGTGTACTACCCTGCTTTCAGCGCCAGTATTTCCGCTTAAATTAATCAGTTTGTATGTGCGCAACGTGTTAGACTTATTGTATAGTGTTGTATGGCAATCAGTGTGTATGTGCACAGCTCAGCATGTCAGACTTATTGTATAGTTTTGTATGGTAATCAGTGTGTATGTGCACAGCTCAGCGTGTCAGACTTATTGTATAGTGTTGTATAGTAATCAATCACTGTGTGTGTTCACAGATCAGTGTGTCAGACTTATTGTATAGTGTTGTATGGCAATCAGTGTGTATGTGCACAGTTCAGCATGTCAGACTTATTGTATAGTTTTGTATGGTAATCAGTTTGTATGTGCACAGCGTGTTAGACTTATTGTATAGTGTTGTATGGCAATCAGTGTGTATGTGCACAGCTCAGCATGTCAGACTTATTGTATAGTTTTGTATGGTAATCAGTGTGTATGTGCACAGCTCAGTGTGTCAGACTTATTGTATAGTGTTGTATAGTAATCAATCACTGTGTGTGTTCACAGATCAGTGTGTCAGACTTATTGTATAGTGTTGTATGGCAATCAGTGTGTATGTGCACAGTTCAGCATGTCAGACTTATTGTATAGTTTTGTATGGTAATCAGTTTGTATGTGCACAGCGTGTTAGACTTATTGTATAGTGTTGTATGGCAATCAGTGTGTATGTGCACAGCTCAGCATGTCAGACTTATTGTATAGTTTTGTATGGTAATCAGTGTGTATGTGCACAGCTCAGCGTGTCAGACTTATTGTATAGTGTTGTATAGTAATCAATCACTGTGTGTGTTCACAGATCAGTGTGTCAGACTTAGGGATTGATTACTATACAACACTATACAATAAGTCTGACACGCTGAGCTGTGCACATACACACAGTGATTGATTACTATACAACACAATGTATGTATGAGCACAGCTCAGGGTGTCAGACTTATTGTATAGGGTTTAAATAATTATTAATTGAAGTTTGATCTTAATCCTCTTTTTGGTCATTGTTATCCTCTGTTAGTTTTTTTTATGATGATGTAGGTGGTGTCATTAATGAGGTCATCGTGTGTGATGTAATGATGATGATGATGCCATGCAAAGCACCCAGGGCAGGGCAGTTTAAGTTGAGAATTCCCTTGCTTTGTAACTTTTGATTAAGAACTTAAACTAGCATTAGCGTACGTTTTTTGCATATATATACACAGTACATACAGGCCCGGCGCTTGCATAAGGCAGACATCAGGCATGCAACAGCCAACACTGTTTTTTTTTTTTTTTTTACTTAGCAAGAGGCCAGAAACATTTAGTGCGCATATTCTGTTTGCGATTACAGTTTCACAGCGCAGCGCACTCATACAAAGTTTTGGCTGCCTGGGATAAAAAATTTAGCACCTGCACGTGTAAAGTTTGTATCAGTGACTAACGTCACGTCCGTGCAGACTGCAGAGCCCAATGCTGATGGCGGAGCTAAATTGACTGTGTCAGTGTTCGTGTGTGTCAATCGTCCAGGGATAAAGGTGGACCAACACAATGTTTATGAGTAAACACCCATAAACTACCTATTAACCCCTAAATCAAGGCCCCTTAGCATCGCAAATACTATATTAAACTTTTTAACCCCTAATATGCCGCTCTCGACTTTGTTGCCACTAATAAAATGTATTAAAGTTATCCACTGCATAAACCGCCGCCCTCCTGCATTGCAAACACTATTTAAATATTATTAACCCCTAATCTGCCGTCCACCCACATTGCCCCCACTGTACTAAAGTTATTAAGCCCTACACTGCTGCCACTATAATAAACCTATTAACCCTAAACCGCAAGCCCCCACAACGAAATATACTAAATTAAACTAGTAACCCCTAAACCTAATGCCCCCTAACTTTATATTAAAATTACAATTTTCCTAGCTTAAATTAAATTAAAACTTACCTGTCAAATTAAAAAAACTAAGTTTAAATTAATAATTAAAATAATATAATTATTAAACTAAAATTAAACTAACTACCAATTAAATAAAACTTAACTACACATTAAAAAAAATCCTTACGCTACTCTAAAAATTACAAAGTATCTAATTACAAAAAATAAAAACGATTACATTTCAAAAAATACACTAAATTACAAAAAATAACAAACAAAATTATCCAAAATAAAAAAGAATTACACCTAATCTAATAGCCCTATCAAATTAAAAAAGCCCACCCCCCCCCAAAAAAACCTAGCCTACAATAAACTACTAATAGCGCTTAAAAGGGCCTTTTGTAGAGCATTGTCCTAAGTTAAACAGCTCTTTTACCTGTAAAAAAAATATAAAGACCCCCGCAACAGTAAAACCCACCACCCAACCAACCCCCCAAAATAAAAACCTAACTCTATCAAAAACCTAAGCTACCCATTGCCCTGAAAAGGGCATTTGTATGGGCATTACCCTTAAAAGGGTATTTAGCTTGTTTAGGAATAGCCCAAACCCTAATCTAAAAAAAAAAACCTTAAAAAAAAAACCAAACACTAACCCCCGATTATCCATTTACAGTTTTTAAAGTCCCGCTTGAACGATCTTCATCCAGGTATCGAGAAGTCTTCATCCAGACGGCCTCTTCTATCTTCATCCAGATGGCATCTTCTACCTTTATCCCGACTGCGTGGAGCGGGTCCATCCTGAAGACATCCAGCACGGAGCATTCTCCTTATACGGTCATCCAATAGAATGAGAGGGTTTGGGCAGCAAAAGAGCTAAATGCCCTTTTAAGGGCAATGCCCATACAAATGCCCTTTTCAGGGCAATGGGTAGATTAGGTTTTTTTAGATAGTTTTTTTATTTTGTGGGTTTGGAGGGTGGGGTTTGTAATGTTAGTGGGTCTAGATTAGGTTTTTTATTTTGGGGTGTTTTTTTTTTTTAAAATGGGTATTAGAATAGGAATAATTTTTATTATTTTTGATAATTTGTTATTTTGTGTAATGTATTTTTTTAAGTTTTGGGGTGGGTTTTTATTTTTAGATTAGGGTTTGGGCAGCAAAAGAGTTAAATGCCTTTTTAAGGGCAATGCCTATACAAATGCCCTTTTCAGGGCAATGGGAAGATTAGTTTTTACTTTATTTTTATGTTGTGGGTTAGGGGGTGTTTGTTTTTTTTGTAGCAAAACAGCTGTTAACTTTAGGGCAATGCCCTCCATAAGGCCCTTTTAAGGGCCCTTGGTAGTTTATTATAGATTAGGTTTTTTTTTTTTTAATGGTAGGTTTTTTTTTTTTTTGTAATTTTAGTGTTTTTTATTTTTGTAATTTAGTGTAAGGCATCTTAGGTTTTATTTCACAGGTAAGTTTGTATTTATTTTAACTAGGTAATTATTAAATAGTTAAAAACTATTTAATAACTAGTCTACCTAGTTAAAATAAATAAAAACTTACCTGTGAAATAAAAATAAAACATAAGCTAGATAACTATAACTATTAGTTATATTGTAGCTAGCTTAGGTTTTATTTTACAGGTAAGTATGTATTTAGTTTTAAATAGGAATTATTTAGTTAATAATTGTAAGTTTAATTTAGCTCTATTTTAATTATGTTAAAGTTAGGGGGTGTTAGGATTAGGGTTATGTTAGGGTTAGGGTTAGGCTTACGTTAGGGTTAGGTTTAGGGGTTAATATAGTTTAATTTAGGTTGTTGCGATGTGGGGGGCTAGTGGTTTAAGGGTTAATATGTTTATTTAGTTGTAGTAATGTGGGAGGCCAGAGGTTTAGGGGTTAATAACTTTAGTATAGTAGCAGCGATATCGGGAGCAGCAGATTAGGGGTTAATAGTTTTTTTTAGGTGGCGGCAATATTGGGGGCAGCAGATTAGGGGAGTTTAGACGTGGGGTTTATGTTAGGGTGTTAAGTTTAAACGTTAGTTTGTTTCCCCATAGACATCAATGGGCTGCGTTACGGAGCTTTTCTTTCTGCGATCGCATGTGTTTTTTTCTGACCCGCTCTCCCTTATCTATGTGGGGAAGCGTGCATGAGCACGTAAAAACAGTGCTTGAATTTTGTGCGGTATGGAGCTTAAAAGCACAATATTGCACGCACAAGCCAGCTGTTTGAAAACTTGTAATGGCTGCGCTATAGGGGGTTAAATAATGCAACTTTTCTTGTGTTAGTTCATTTCCCTATAGCGCGCATAACTCGCAATCTAGCTGTTATTTTTTTGTGGTTTCGCACCCGCTAGCTGTTACTTGGAACTCGAGCACTCTTGATATCCAAGGAGTTAAATATGGTTGGATTTGAAGAAGTATTTATCTTTGGCGCTTCAGATCTATTTCCTATCACCTGGTATTTAAATTGTGTGTGTTTATTAGATTGGTTAACATGAACTGGATAGTATTACAGATAAATCAAGGTGGCCAGAATCAGAGCAGGTAGTAGTTTATATTGCCCTTTATTTAGCCGTTGTCAGGATAGAAAGTACAAGTTGTTCAATTAGAGATCAGCTATTTGATATTTTAATGCACTTCCTCCTCCTCTTTGATTGACATTATGTTTATGGTCTGGTGCAGCCTTACTTCCCAGCAGTGGAATGTTTCTCATGAGCTGATTGGCCATTATTTTTGCAGTAGAGGGATATGATTAGCTGACAAGAGAGGTTATAAATAACTATTGACGGCTTTGTATAAATAAAGATAGCACCTTCAAAGTTGTGGGGGCATGTCAGAGCAGTATCAGGGGCTTTGGCTGTGATAGCACAACCACTGTCTGATTTGTTATTTAGCACAACCACTGTCTGATTTGATATGCAGCACAACCACTGTCTGATTTGCTATGCTGCACAACCACTGTCTGATTTGTTATTTAGCACAACCACTGTCTGATTTGCTATGCAGCACAACCACTGTTGGATTTGCTACACAGCACAGCCACTGTCTGATTTGCTATGCAGCACAACCACTGTCTGATTTGCTATGCAGCACAACCACTGTCTGATTTGCTATACAGCACAACCACTGTCTGATTTGCTATGCAGCACAACCAATATCTGATTTGCTATGCAGCACAACCACTATCTGATTTGCTATGCAGCACAACCATTTTCTGATTTGCTATGCAGCACAACCGCTGTCTGATTTGCTATGCAGAACAACCACTGTCTGATTAATTATGCAGCACAACCACTGTCTGATTTGCTATGCAGCACACCCACTGTTTGATTTGCTATGCAGCACAACCACTGTTTGATTTGCTATGCAGTACAACCACTGTCTGCTTTGCTATGCAACACAAACACTGTCTGATTTGCTATGCAACACAACCACTGTCTGATTTGCTATGCAGCACACCCACTGCCTGATTTGCTATGCAGCACAACCACTGTCTGATTTGCTATGCAGCACAACCACTGTCTGATTTGCTATGCAGCACAACCACTGTCTGATTTGCTATGCAGCACAACCACTGTCTGATTTGCTATGCAGCACAACTACTGTCTGATTCGCTATGCAGCACAACCACTGTATGATTTGCTATGCAGCACAACCACTGTCTTATTCGCTATGCAGCACAACCACTGTCTGATTCGCTATGCAGCACAACCACTGTCTGATTCGCTATGCAGCACAACCAGTGTCTGATTTGCTATGCAGCACACCCACTGTCTGATTTGCTATGCAACACAATCACTGTCTGATTTGCTATGCAGCACAATACAGAGCTGAATGTCCATACAAATGTCCTTTACAGGGCAATGGGTAGATTAAGTTTAACAACTTTACTTTTATTTTGTTAGTTTGGGGGGTGGGGGTTTGTATACTGTTAGGGGCTGTTTGATTTTAATTGTTAGCAAAAGAGCTGTTAACTTTAGGGCAATGTCCTACAAAAGGCCTTTTAAGGGCCCTTGGTAGTTTTATTATAGATTAACGGCTAGATTTAGAGTTTGGCGTTAGCCGTCAAAACCAGCGTTAGAGGCTCCTAACGCTGGTTTTGGGCTACCACTGGTATTTAGAGTCTTGTAGGTAAGGGTCTAACGCTCACTTTCCAGCCGGTATTTAGAGTCTTGGCTGAAGTGAGCGTTAGAAATCTAACGAAAAAACTCTAGCCATAGAAAAAAGTCAGTAGTTAAGAGCTTTATGGGCTAACGCCGGTTTATAAAGCTCTTAACTACTGTGCTCTAAACTACACTAACACCCATAAACTACCTATGTACCCCTAAACCGAGGCCCCCCCCACATCGCCGCCACTCTATTAATTTTTTTTTACCCCTAATCTGCCGACTGCACAACGCCGCAACCTACGTTATTCCTATGTACTCCTAATCTGCTGCCCCTAACACCGCAGACCCCTATATTATATTTATTAACCCTTAATCTGCCCCCCCAACGTCGCCGCCACCTACCTACACTTTTTAACCCCTAATCTGCCGACCGGACCTCACCGCTACTATAATAAAGTTATTAACTCCTAATCCGCCTCACTCCCGCCTCAATAACCCTATAATAAATAGTATTAACCCCTAATCTGCCCTCCCTAACATTGCCGACACCTAACTTCAAGTATTAACCCCGAATCTGCCGACCGGACCTCACCGCTAATCTATTAAATGTATTAACCCCTAAAGCTAAGTCTAACCCTAACACTAACACCCCCCTAAGTTAAATATAATTTTTATCTAACGAAATAAATTAACTCTTATTAAATAAATTAATCCTATTTAAAACTAAATACTTACCTGTAAAATAAACCCTAATATAGCTACAATATAACAAATAATTATATTGTAGCTATTTTAGGAATAATATTTATTTTACAAGCAACTTTGTAATTATTTTAACCATGTACAATAGCTATTAAATAGTTAATAACTATTTAATAGCTACCTAGTTAAAATAATTACGAAATTACCTGTAAAATAAATCCTAACCGAAGTTACAATTAAACCTAACACTACACTATCAATAAATTAATTAAATAAAATACCTACAATTATCTACAATTAAATCTAACACTACACTATCAATAAATTAATTAAATACAATACCTAAAAATAAATACAAATAAATAAACTAACTAAAGTACAAAAAATAAAAAAAGCTAAGTTACAAAAAATAAAAAAATTAATTACAAACATAATAAAAATATTACAACAATTTTAAGCTAATTACATCTACTCTAAGCCCCCTAATAAAATAACAAAGCCCCCCAAAATAAAAAAATGCCCTACCCTATTCTAAAATTAAAATAGAAAAGCTCTTTTACCTTACCAGCCCTTAAAAGGGCCTTTTGCGGGGCATGCCCCAAAGAATTCAGCTCTTTTGCCTGTAAAAAAAAACATACAATACCCCCCCCCAACATTACAACCCACCACCCACATACCCCTAATCTAACCCAAACCCCCCTTAAATAAACCTAACACTAAGCCCCTGAAGATCTTCCTACCTTGTCTTCACCATGCCAGGTATCACTGATCGGTCCAGGCTCCAAAATCTTCATCCAAGCCCAATCGGGCGCTGGAGATCCATTATCCTACTGAAATCTTCTATCAAACGGCAAGAAGAAGTCCAGAAGAGGCTCCAAAGTCTTCATCCTATCCGGGCAGAAGAGGAGATCCGGACCGGTAGACATCTTCATCCAAGCGGCATCTTCTATCTTCATCCGATGACGAGCGGCTCCATCTTGAAGACCTCCGGCGCGGATCCATCCTCTTCTTCCGACGTCCTAAGTCCGGATGAAGGTTCCTTTAAATGACGTCATCCAAGATAGCGCCCTTCGAATTCCGATTGGCTGATAGGATTCTATCAGCCAATCGGAATTAAGGTAGGGAAAATCTGATTGGCTGATTGAATCAGCCAATCAGATTCAAGTTCAATGGCTGATCCGATTGGCTGTTCCGATCAGCCAATAGAATGCGAGCTCAATCTGATTGGCTGATTGGATCAGCCAATCGGATTGAACTTGAATCTGATTGGCTGATTCCATCAGCCAATCAGATTTTTCCTACCTTAATTCCTATTGACTGATAGAATCCTATCAGTCAATCGGAATTCGAGGGACGCCATCTTGGATGACGTCATTTAAAGGAACCTTCATTCGGACTTAGGACGTCGGAAGAAGAGGATGGATCCGCGCCGGAGGTCTTCAAGATGGAGCCGCTTGTCATTGGATGAAGATAGAATATGCCGCTTGGATGAAGATGGTTGCCAGTCCGGATCTCCTCTTCTTCCCGGATAGGATGAAGACTTTGGAGCCTCTTCTGGACTTCTTCTTGCCGCTTGATAGAAGACTTCAGCCGGATGATGGATCTCCAGCCCCCGCTTGGGCTTGGATGAAGACTTCGGAGCCTGGACCGATCGGTGATACCTGGCATGGTGAAGACAAGGTAGGAAGATCTCCAGGGGCTTAGTGTTAGGTTTTTTTAAGGGGGGTTTGGGTTAGATTAGGGGTATGTGGGTGGTGGGTTGTAATGTTGGGGGGGTATTGTATGTTTTTTTTTTACAGGCAAAAGAGCTAAATTCATTGGGGCATGCCCAGCAAAAGGCCCTTTTAAGGGCTGGTAAGGAAAAAGAGCTTTTCTATTTTAATTTTAGAATAGGGTAGGGCATTTTTTTTTTTTTTATTTTAGGATTTATTTTACAGGTAAGTATTTAGCTTTAAATAGGAATAAGTTATTTAATAAGAGTTAATTTATTTCGTTAGATTTAAATTATATTTAACTTAGGGGGGTGTTAGTGTTAGGGTTAGACTTAGCTTTAGGGGTTAATACATTTATTAGAGTAGCAGTGAGGTCTGGTCGGCAGATTAGGGGTTAATACTTGAAGTTAGGTGTCAGCGATGTTAGGGAGGGCAGATTAGGGGTTAATACTATTTATTATAGGGTTAGTGAGGCGGATTAGGGGTTAATACATTTATTATAGTAGCGGTGAGGTCCGGTCGGCAGATTAGGGGTTAATTATTGTAGGTAGCTGGCGGCGACGTTGTGGGGGGCAGATTAGGGGTTAATAAATATAATATAGGGGTCGGCGGTGTTAGGGGCAGCAGATTAGGGGTACATAGGTATAATGTAGGTTGCAGCGGTGTACGGAGCGGCAGATTAGGGGTTAAAAAATATATGCAGGGGTCAGCGATAGCAGGGGCGGCAGATTAGGGGTTAATAAGTGTAAGGTTAGGGGTGTTTAGACTCGGGGTACATTTTAGGGTGTTAGGTGCAGACTTAGAAACTGTTTCCCCATAGGAAACAATGGGGCTGCGTTAGGAGCTGAATGCTGCTTTTTTGCAGGTGTTAGTTTTTTTTTCAGCTCAAACTGCCCCATTGTTTCCTATGGGGGAATCGTGCACGAGCACGTTTTTGAAGCTGGCCGCGTCCGTAAGCACCGCTGGTATTGAGAGTTGCAGTGGCGGTAAATTATGCTCTATGCTCCCTTTTTGGAGCCTAACGCAGCCCTTCTATGAACTCTAAATACCAGCTGTATTTAAAAGGTGCGGGGGGAAAAAAGCCAGCGTTAGCTACGCGGGTCGTTACCGACAAAACTCTAAATCTAGCCGAAAGTTTTTTTGTTTTTTTTAAATGGGGTATTAGAATAGGAATAATTTGGATAAATTTGGATAATTTTGTTTGTTATTTTTTGCAATGGTAGTTTTTTTTATTTTTTGTAATTTTAGAGTTTTTTATTTTTGAAATGTTAGGTTTTAGTGTAAGGCAGATAAGGTTTTACTTTTATTTCACAGGTAGGTTTGTATTAATTTTAACTAGGTATAATTTTGTTTGTTATTTTTTGCAAAAAACTTAACTAAACTAATTTGCCGAAAAATATTGTCAAATTGGTAGAATATTTTCTCTGTTTACCAGGAACCAATGCACCTGTCGAACGTCGATTACATGTTGAAACTTTGAAATGTTTGCTAATTACTAAATATAATTTTAACCAAATTTAAAACATCCAGGAATACTAATTTTTATTTACATCAATCCACTCTTCACAAAAAGAAGCAATATTAGGAATGTAGATTAAGTACTTTTGTAGCATTTTTTATTAAAACCATTTTGTTTTACTGCTACACTTGTTCCTTTACTACTTGAATCCCAAAAATCCTAAGTAAACAATTATGTACTAATCTACCCATATCGAATATTTGTTTTCCCCCCAAAAAAATTACTTTCATAAAATGTAATTTAAATAAAAGAAGTACATTTTATTGTATTCTTTCACTTAAAGAAAAAAAAAAGATAAGCATACTCCACAATATTTTTTATTCTTATATTGTATGGCATGCTGGCTGAGCTATTTTAAATGTCCTGGTTTTAATGGTCACCTTAGGCAAGGGTTACTTGTTGTGAGTGGCTTCCTGGTTCCTTGTGGGTGGAGTCACTAGTGTGTTATTGGTGGGCGTAGGCATGTCATGAAGGACTTGGGTGAAGTCTGGATGTGTTGTATTAGGAGCTGGGGAAGTCCCAGGACACAGAGATTTGCCCTGATGGAGGACAGTGGGTTGGACTGTTCCGTGATTGTTGAGGGCTCTTTTATTCAATTATTATGGTCTCTGCAAAAATGTACTATTTTGTCTTTGATATTAACCTGAACTGGATTCCTCACCTGCAATTCTCTGCCACACCCAAACTGTGGAGTGGATTACAGACCCAAAATACACAATCCCTTTAGCTATATCACATTACATATGATTATCAAAATGTGAAGGTCCATAATAATCAATAATTTACATGCTCTAATAATTTGTTAGAGCGTGTAATTTTAACCCCTTAATGACCACAATGTACCCTGTATGTTACTGGTCGTTAAGGTTTTTTTCAGGACATAATAGCACAAGTCTAGCAAGAACACGCTATTAATGCCCTCCCTCCAGAAGGCTTTGTGGAATAGAGCAGTTGCAATGCTGGTGGCAAGACCGCGCTATAAAACAATCAAGTCCCAAAAAAGGCCAGCGACATACAGGGTCCTTAAGGGGTTAAGACTATCTACCCTGCTGCCAATCCAATCAGCAGTGATAGTTGCATATCTAAGTTGTGCGACTAGCGCCGCTGATTGAATCAGTGGTGAGTTCTGTTTGGGACCAGCAATGCTCCATGGGTCCTAAATGGCTTGTCTACTGTGTGTTAGGGGTTAAACACACCATAACGAAGGGTCAACAGTGATGAAATGACATGCAATAACAAAATAGAGCATGTAATTTTTCTACTATTATTGCCCTTTAACCACTTAACACAATTGGACGTAGATCCTTATCATGTGGTACAAATACCAGAATACCAAATAACATAGATCTACATCCAACTTGTTGGAAGGCCAAGTAGTCTCTGTCTTCATATGGTAACTAAGCACAATCAGTGCTCTGTTACCATATAAAGCCAGATTGTCAGATTGTTACAGACAGTGACACTGTCTATGTCACTGAGTGTAACGATCATCTAATAGTGCCGATGGGATGTGTGGGAGGGAAGGTGGGTGAGCGCACCAGCTGGCGAAGGGGAAGTGTACCCTACACTATGGAAAATACATTTTGAAGGGAGAGGGGGGATTGGTTCTTCACTACACTAACTAAAAAGTGGAAATCAGAAGGGGGCCCTACATAAAGATAGTGGGGAGGGGGACCTCTGCCAACACCTAAGATGTTGGTGAGGAATGTGGGTGGGTGGGTGGTTGTCTTTGAGAGAGCTGTTAAGGATCAAGGAGGTGCTAGCTGGAAGTGTAATCACTACACTAGAGCAAATATTAACCTAACAAGGTAAATAGTTAACCCCTTCACTGCTAAAAGTTTTAGTAGTGTGGTGTGCAGCTGCAATTAGCAACCTTCTAATTACCAAAAAGCTATAGCAAAGCCATGCAAGGATCCCAGAGAAGCAATTACAACCGTTTGTGTTATGACTGCACAAGCGGTAGGTAAATAATTTCAATGAGAAACCCCAAATTTGGCGGCAAAATGGTGGTATAAAATATACCAAAATAGGCCTAGATCAATACCTTGTGTTGTCTACTAAAAAAAAATAAAAATAAAGTTTTGATAGGAAAACAACAAGGCTCTATTTCTGGTTAAACAGAGTGATAGCAAAAATGCAAACAAATGATCTGGTATTTTGAGCAAGCTTTTCTCTGAAATTCACGTTAGTGAAGGAACCCCTGAATTGGAAACCTTTGTGCAGGGTTCAGGAGGTGTCTCCTGGTCAAAGTTTCCTGCAACAATTATAGCAATGTGTATATATATATATATATATATATATATATATATATATTATTATTATTTTTTAATTGGAAGTGTTCCAGTATAGTGTAGGACGGAAGTTGAGCGGTTTGGAGTAAAGCATGTGAACTTTTATGTGTGTCATACAAGTTAGCAGAAGCTTTAGTTACTTGTGGGATTGCCTATGAAATGAGTCCTGGCAACACAGAAAATAATGTGTCCTGCTGCTTTAAAGGGAAGAGCTGTAAGACTGATAGCTGCAGTTTTCCCCATTGCTTAATAAGGGGACATAAAACCCAAAATGTTTCTTTCATGACTTCTATTATCAAATTTTCTTAGTTTCCTTGTTATCCTTTGTGGAAAAGCAGGAAGGTAAGTTCAGGAGTGTGCATATGTCTACAGCACTATATGGCAGCAGTATTTCCTGTCATGTAGTGCTCAGGCATGTGCATGCTACCTATGTAGATATCTCTTTAACAAATAATAGCATGGGAACAAAGCAAATTTGATAATAGAAGTAAATTGGAAACTTTTTTAAAAATAGTATTGTCTATCTGAATCATGAAAGAAAAAATGTGTGTTTCATTCCCCTTTAACTAGCATTCACGCCACTCCCACCTGCCCTGGGTCCTAAATCTTTATGCTCACTGCGCTATGATCTCCACTTCAATATTGTTTTAACCCAAGAGGTGCGCGCACCCTTGTCCCTACCTTGCAGCTCAAAAAACGGCAATGGTATGGCGGAAAAAACATCCAGGCGATATGCAGAGCAGGACAGCGGCTAACATATGATATGACAGCAACAGGCAACAATCTCACAAGGTCAGTGTGCACTGTGAAGAAGACTCACTCTTTGGCTGTCAATTGTTGCGTAACAAGTGACAGTATTATGTATAGATTACATGCACAATCTTTTGGCTGTGTACCAGTTAAACATGCTCTTTCACTGCAATTTGCTCTAATAAATGTGCAATGTTTGGTAGCAACAGTTAAGATCTTGTACTGTAAACCTCACACGGTTGAGCTGAGCACAGTGAGACTTGAGAGGAATGCTGGAATGTTTTACTGATATTGGAGGTTTTAGGCTAAGGTTTAAAGTTGGGTCAGTAAGCTTCGGTGTGAGCACAATTCTGTGGGATAAATTTATTATACCTGCAGGCTGACAGGTTCTCAATTAGTGTACCTGTCTGCTTGCAATCACTGTTTCATTGCAGGGTGAAACCTACCATTATAAGAGGATTCTTGAGCAATGCCGCCCCCTGCTCCAGAACAAACAATTGCGCTAGAGCAGGGCATGCTAACCACCTGGAACAAGACAAGTGTTGGGGCGTTTGATCTCGCCACTTCTGAGGTGGTGGAGTAGAAAAAAATAAGTGGTTTTAGCTTCTTAAATATGTATATATACACTTTTTTTTTTAAATTGCATGCGCTATCTAAATCATGATAGAAAAACTTTGGATTTCATGTCCCTTTAAGTTTAAGCTGCTGTCCAGCTACTTATCTGTTGCACTGAAGACAATCCTCATAGGAAATAGCTAACAGATTTTTACCAAACAAAATCTGAATAACCCCATCTACAGATATAGGGGCATATTTAACAATGTGTGAGCGGACATGATACGAAGTAGTGTATCATGTCCGTGGCACATCGATAAATGCTGACAGCGTACACTGCCGGAATTTTTCATTGCACCAGCAGTTTTTGTGAACTGCTGGTGCAATGCTGACCCTTGCAGATTCGAATCGTATTTGATCGGGTTGATTTCTGTCCGCAGCCTCAGAGCAGGTGGACAAGTTATGGAGCAGTGGTCTTTAGAAGCAAGGGGCATCAAGTTCCATACAGAGCTTGATAAATATGCCCCATAGAATTATATTAAAAAAAATAATTAATTTCTTGTAGACAATGTTTTTTTTTCTCTGCACGTGTGAATTAATTGAACGCTTCAAAAAGAAATATTAGCAGTCTTTTTCTTCCCTGCTGCCAAATATCAAAATCTATATGTCTGTGGTTGCAAGGATTATAAAGCACTACGGCATTTCTGGCAGTCAAGAAGTTAACTGCTTCTCTACAGATATAGCTCAGCTACCTATTTTGTGCAAGAGTGTCTCTTGCTGTAGAATTATTGTGATGGCAATTTTCATTTAAAGGTTACAAATAGATGCTTTTGGTAACTGTTCTCATGCTCCAGTAATCAGCACTTCTTACTGTAGTTATCCTATTCAAAGATACCTGGTTTATTCCATTATCCATGAGAGATAAGGGTATAATTGTTGCAACAGTGACCTGTGCTGGGAAGCTGAAGTATCAGCCAACATATAGACAGCAGTTTCCTTTGCTATAGAAGATGCACAGAGGCCACTCATGAAAACTGTTGAGGCAGAACCATTTCTGCTGTCATTTGCTCGATCGAGTTTAATTAAATTTGTTTAGACGTAAATCACAGACTATTATCCACAAGTTCTTGCAAAAGGGGAATGTAAAGAAACATGTAATTTGACAGCAAATAAAACGTCTGTACAGTAATTTCCGCCCACTTCTAACAGCATCTAGTTAAAATGACAGTGCCATGACAAATTGTATATAAACGTAATGGTTACATATTAGTCTGAAAAATAACTATTCTTTACTTTTTTTTTTTTTTTTTTAGAACCAGAGCCAGATTTCTCATCAGGCAATACAGGCAACTGTCTAGGGTGTATAAGAATGCCTATCTGGTTGGTCAAGTGTTGAACCTTACCACTATGCTGTGTAACATCCTACGTTGGGCTAGATAACAAGTGGCGTGCTAAAGTTAACGAGGGTCATAATAAGAAATTTCGTGACCGCCCTAACTTGTGGGCGTATTATGAGTTGAAAGTAAACAGGTGCGAAAACTAAATTTGCAGTGGTCAGGTTAGTGTGAGTTAAATTGTAAGTGTCAAAAAAAATTGTTTTACCAACATAAGTAACTAAATAAGTGTTAAACTCATATATACACTATCTGATAAAAAAAAATATTTCTATAAACTAATATTTAAACAGTCCTTGGGATGACTACAAAATTAGTTAAGGCGATTTGGCACAAGAAAGCCTTTTATATAGTTTATTTTTGTTTATTTATTTAAATTATATTAATTTAAATTATTTGACCCATTCATAGAGGCAGGAGGGCTGTGGTGGGTGAAGCAAGGCGGCTATGCAGCAAGTAGGAGCTATGTTGCTGAAATGAGAGGTAGCATGTCAGGAGGGAGTTTCAGGTGGGCTCTACCCTCTGCATGTTAGCAGTTGGGCATGGAGAAAGTGTTAAAGGTATGTTAAAGTATCAATGTGTGTGTGTGTGTGTGTGTAGGCATGTGCATCTGTGTATTTGTGTGTGTATCACACACAAGACTCACATTGGATGACTTGTGACTTGACTCATCATAATCAAGGAAAACTTGTGACTTGACTTAGACTTTGACAGCAATGACTCAAGACTTGACTTGGACTTGAGCCCTATGACTTGCCAAGTCTTTAAAGTCCCTTTTGTGAACACTTTACACACATGCTGTGGCTGACTCTTTAAGAGATTTCTCACCAGGAATTTAATCTACACACAAGGGTCTCATTTACATTGAGCCGTTAAAAATGGAGCCGTAAGCCACCGAAGCAGCTGACAGCTAAAAGTAAATTATGGCTCCATTTTAGTACCAGGTTTCCATTAAAAAAGATAGCGTGTTGCGCGCAGACGCTCTTTTCGACCGTACATAAGTTTGTGCTGCCAACCGATTCAATGAAAAGTGCGCCATAACTAGTGCATTGCCACGGTAACCCAACCCCTGTTGATAAAAACAATGGTTTGGGCCTGCACTCTTTACCTGTGATTGCCTCTAGAGAAAAAGACACGGGAGCTAGTTGCGCTGGTAGGAGTTTGGTTAGTTATTGTGAGAGTTGGAGATTTTTGTTTGCTATATTCATATATTGCAGGCTCATATTATTTATTTGGAACACACACACATCCATACATTAGTTAATTAGCACACATTAGTTTATACACACAAACACACACACACCCACACTTTTATTTTATACAGACACAAGGGGGCCTAGTTATCATGCCATCAACCTCAAATACGCTGGAATTCCGCAGCGTATTTGTGGCGAGGCTGATTCGCCTTAGTTATCAAAGGCTAGAGACCGGCAAAAGTAGAATTTTGTGACGTAAACTTTGATCCGCCGGACACAGATCGATTCTTACGTCACTCCAGATGTTCCGCACACAAGTGCGGCACAATCTGACTACTTTTGCTAGTTCTCAAAAAACTAGCAGGTACGCTCAGCACTTTTACGGCCCAGCGTACCTGGTTTTCAAACCGCCACCCTGGAGGCGGCGGATCCCATAGGAATCAATGGGAGTCTGACCATAGCGAAAGTACAAGTTCGCTGCTGCCAGACATCCCATTGATTTCTATGGGAGCTGTCTACACCTAACACCCTAACATGTACCCCGAGTCTAAACACCCCTAATTTGTCCCCCCCTACACTGCCGCGACTAAATAAAGTTATTACCCCCTAAACCGCCGCTCCCGGAGCCCACCGCAAGCTACTCTATACATATTAACCCCTAAACCGCCGCTCCCGGAGCCCACCGCAACTATAATAAATGTATTAACCCCTAAACCGCCGCTCCCGGAGCCCACCGCAACCTACATTATACCTAGTAACCCCTATCCTGCCCCCCTATACCGTCGCCCTCTATAATAAAGTTATTAACCCCTATCCTGCCCCCACTACACCGCCGCCACTGTAATAAATTTATTAACCCCTAAACCTAAGTCTAACACTAACCCTAACAACCCCCTAACTTAAATATTAATTACATAAATCTAAATAATATTTCTATTATGAAATAAATTAATCATATTTAAAACTAAATACTTACCTTTAAAATAAATCCTAATATAGCTACAATATAAATAATAATTATATTGTAGCTATTTTAGGATTTATTTTTATTTTACAGGCAAATTTCAATTTATTTTAACTAGGTACAATAGCTATTAAATAGTTATTAACTATTTAATAGCTTACCTAGCTAAAATAAAGAGAAATTAACCTGTAAAATAAAAACTAACCTAAGTTACAATTACACCTAACACTACACTATACTTTAATAAATTATTCCTATTTAAAACTAAATACTTACCTGTAAAATAAACCCTAAGATAACTATTAATAGTTAAATTGTAGCTATCTTAGGATTTATATTTATTTTACAGGTAAGTTTGTATTTATTTTAGCTAGTTAGAATAGTTATTAAATAGTTATTAACTATTTAATAACTACCTAGCTAAAAGAAATACAAAATTACCTGTAAAATAAATCCTAACCTAAGTTACAATTAAACCTAACACTACACTATCATTACATTAATTAAATAAATTACCTACAAATAACTACAATTAAATACAATTAAATAAACTTACTAAAGTACAAAAAAAAAAAGGTAAGTTACAAAAAATAAAAAAAGCTAAGTTACAAAAAATAAAAAAAATAAGTTACAAACATTTTAAAAATATTACAACAATTTTAAGCTACTTACACCTAATCTAAGCCCCCTAATAAAATAACAAACCCCCCCAAAATAAAAAAATGCCCTACCCTATTCTAAATTAAAAAAGTTCAAAGCTCTTTTACCTTACCAGCCCTTAAAAGGGCCATTTGTGGGGCATGCCCCAAATAATTCAGCTCTTTTGCCTGTAAAAGAAAAATACAACCCCCCCAACATTAAAACCCACCACCCACATACCCCTAATCTAACCCAAACCCCCCTTAAAATAACCTAACACTAATCCCCTGAAGATCATCCTACCTTGTCTTCACGAGCAGCGATGGAACCGAAGAGGAGACCCGGAGCTGCAGAAGTTATCCTCCAAGCGGCGCTGAAGAAATCTTCCATCCGATGAAGTGATCCTCCAAGCGGCGCTGAAGAATTCTTCCATCCGGGCGATGTCATCTTCCAAGAGGCGCTGAAGAAGTCTTCTATCTGGGCGATGTCATCTTCCAAGCTGGGTCTTCAATCTTCATCCCGCCGACGCGGAACATCCTGATCGAAACAGCCAATAGAATGCAAGCTCAATCTGATTGGCTGATTGGATCAGCCTATCGGATTGAACTTGAATCTGACTGGCTGATTCAATCAGCCAATCAGATTTTTCCTACCTTAATTCCGATTGGCTGATAGAATCCTATCAGCCAATTGGAATTGAAGGGACGCCATCTTGGATGACGTCCCTTAAAGGAGCCTTCATTCGTCGGTAGTCCATCGGTAAAGAAGGATGTTCCGCGTCGGCGGGATGAAGATTGAAGACCCAGCTTGGAAGATGACATCGCCCGGATAGAAGACTTCTTCAGCGCCTCTTGGAAGATGACATCGCCCGGATGGAAGAATTCTTCAGTGCCGCTTGGAGGATCACTTCATCGGAAGGAAGATTTCTTTAGCGCCGCTTGGAGGATAACTTCTGAAGCCCCGGGTCTCCTCTTCGGTTCCATCGCTGCTCGGCTGAGTGAAGACAAGGTAGGATGATCTTCAGGGGATTAGTGTTAGGTTATTTTAAGGGGGGTTTGGGTTAGATTAGGGTTATGTGGGTGGTGGGTTTTAATGTTGGGGGGGGGTTGTATTTTTCTTTTACAGGCAAAAGAGCTGAATTCTTTGGGGAATGCCCCACAAATGGCCCTTTTAAGGGCTGGTAAGGTAAAAGAGCTTTGAACTTTTTTTAATTTAGAATAGGGTAGGGCATTTTTTTATTTTGGGGGGGGGGGGTTGTTATTTTATTAGGGGGCTTAGATTAGGTGTAAGTAGCTTAAAATTGTTGTAATATTTTTTAAATGTTTTTAACTTATTTTTTTTATTTTTTGTAACTTAGCTTTTTTATTTTTTGTACTTTAGTTAGTTTATGTAATTGTATTTAATTGTAGTTATTTGTAGTTAATTTATTTAATTTATTTAATGATAGTGTAGTGTTAGGTTTAATTGCAACTTAGGTTAGGAATTATTTTACAGGTAATTTTGTATTTCTTTTAGCTAGGTAGTTATTAAATAGTTAATAACTATTTAATAACTATTCTAACTAGCTAAAATAAATACAAAGTTACCTATAAAATAAAACTAAATCCTAAGATAGCTACAATATAATTATTTATTTATATTGTAGCTATATTAGGGTTTATTTTAAAGGTAAGTATTTAGTTTTAAATAGGAATAATTTATTTAAGTATAGTGTAGTGTTAGGTATAATTGTAACTTAGGTTAGTTTTTATTTTACAGGTTAATTTCTCTTTATTTTAGCTAGGTAAGCTATTAAATAGTTAATAACTATTTAATAGCTACTGTACCTAGTTAAAATAAATTGAAATTTGCCTGTAAAATAAATATAAATCCTAAGATAGCTACAATATAATTATTATTTATATTGTAGCTATGTTAGGGTTTATTTTAAAGGTAAGTATTTAGTTTTAAATAGGATTAATTTAGTTCATAATAGAAATATTATTTAGATTTATTTAATTAATATTTAAGTTTGGGGGGTGTTAGGGTTAGTGTTAGACTTAGGTTTAGGGGTTAATAAATTTATTACAGTGGCGGCGGTGTAGTGGGGGGCGGGATAGGGGTTAATAACTTTATTATAGAGGGTGACGGTATAGGGGGGGCAGGATAGGGGTTAATAGGTATAATGTAGGTGGCAGCGGTGTCCGGGAGTGGCAGTTTAGGGGTTAATACATTTATCAGAGTTGCGGCAGGGTCTAGGAGCGGCGGTTTAGGGGTTAATACATTTATCAGAGTTGCGGCAGGGTCTAGGAGCGGTGGTTTAGGGGTTAAAAACTTTATTTAGTTGCGGGGGGCTCCGAGGGCGCCGGTATAGGGGGTAGAACAGTGTAGTTAGTGTGAGTGCTTAGTGACAGGCTAGCAATAAAGCTGTAAAAAAGCCAAAGAGCAGCGAGATCGGATGAGTGATAACTCTCACAGTCCGCTGCTCATCGCCCCGTACTTGGTGCGCAGCTTTTTGACAGCTTTATTTGATAACTTAGGTGAAATTTTTCAGGTCCGCAGCGGCGATGTGAGGCGAGCTTAGGCGGGCGTATTGGGCCGGCGAAGGCAGGAAAGTTGACACGTTGATAACTACCCCCCAATAAGTCTAAGACGCTGTGCACATACACACTGATTACCATACAACACTATACAATAAGTCTAACACGTTGTGCACATACACACTGAATACCATACAACACTATACTATAAGTCTAACATGCTGTGCACATACACACTGAATACCATACAACACTATACAATAAGTCTAACACGCTGTGCACATACACACTGATTACCATACAACACTATAGTATAGTGTTGTATGGTAATCAGTGTGTATGTGCACAGCGTGTTAGACTTATTGTATAGTGTTGTATGGTAATCAGTGTGTATGTGCATAGCGTGTTAGACTTATTGTATAGTGTTGTATGGTATTCAGTGTGTATGTGCATAGCATGTTAGACTTATTGTATAGTGACTATACAATAAGTCTAACATGCTATGCACATACACACTGAATACCATACAACACTATACAATAAGTCTAACACGCTATGCACATACACACTGATTACCATACAACACTATACAATAAGTCTAACACGCTGTGCACATACACACTGAATACCATACAACACTATACAATAAGTCTAACACGCTGTGCACATACACACTGATTACCATACAACACTATACAATAAGTCTAGCAGGCTTTGCACAAACACACTGATTACCATACAACACTATACAATAAGTCTAACACGCTGTGCACATACACACTGATTACCATACAACACTACACAATAAGTCTAACAGGCTGTGCACATACACACTGATTACCATACAACACTATACAATAAGTCTAACACGCTGTGCACATACACACTGAATACCATACAACACGATGCAATAAGTCTAACACGTTGTGCACATAAACACTGAATACCATACAACACTATACTATAAGTCTAACATGCTGTGCACATACACACTGAATACCATACAACACTATACAACACTAACAGAGGATAACAATTACCAAAAAGAGGATTAAGATCAAACTTTACACAATTAGTAATTATTTAAACCCTATTCAATAAGTCTGACACCCTGGGCTGTGCTCATACATACATTGTGTTGTATAGTAATCAATCACTGTGTGTATGTGCACAGCTCAGCGTGTCAGACTTATTGTATAGTGTTGTATAGTAATCAATCCCTAAGTCTGACACACTGATCTGTGAACACACACAGTGATTGATTACTATACAACACTATACAATAAGTCTGACACGCTGAGCTGTGCACATACACACTGATTACCATACAACACTATACAATAAGTCTGACATGCTGAGCTGTGCACATACACACTGATTGCCATACAACACTATACAATAAGTCTAACACGCTGTGCACATACAAACTGATTACCATACAACACTATACAATAAGTCTAAGACGCTGTGCAAATACACACTGATTACCATACAACACTATACAATAAGTCTAACACGCTGTGCACATACACACTGATTACCATACAACACTATACAATAAGTCTAACACGCTGTGCACATACACACTGATTACCATACAACACTATACAATAAGTCTAACACGCTGTGCACATATACACTGATTACCATACAACACTATACAATAAGTCTAAGACGCTGTGCACATACACACTGATTACCATACAACACTATACAATAAGTCTAAGATGCTGTGCACATACACACTGATTACCATACAACACTATACAATAAGTCTAACACGTTGTGCACATGCACACTGATTACCATACAACACTATACAATAAGTCTAAGACGCTGTGCACATACACACTGAATACCATACAACACTATACAATAAGTCTAAGACGCTGTGCAAATACACACTGATTACCATACAACACTATACAATAAGTCTAAGACGCTGTGCACATACACACTGATTTCCATACAACACTATACAATAAGTCTAACACGCTGTGCACATACACACTGATTACCATACAACACTATACAGTAAGTCTAACATGCTGAGCTGTGCACATACACACTGATTACCATACAACACTATACAATAAGTCTAAGACGCTGTGCACATACACACTGATTTCCATACAACATTATACAACAATTCTAAGACGCTGTGCACATACACACTGATTACCATACAATACTATACAATAAGTCTAAGATGCTGTGCACATACACACTGATTACCATTCAACACTATACAATAAGTCTAACATGCTGAGCTGCGCACATACACACTGATTACCATACAACACTATACAATAAGTCTAACACGCTGTGCACATACACACTGATTACCATACAACACTATACAAAAAGTTTGACACGCTAAGCTCTGCACATGCACAGTGATTGATTATATTATTATATCTTTATTTGAAAAAGCAGGAATGTATGCATAGGAGACAGCTCCTATGGTTACATTCCTGCTTTTTCAAATAGAGATAGCTAGAGTAAAAAAAAAAGAAAATATAGGAGTAAAATAAAAAGTTGCTTAAAATTGCATGCTCTATCTGAATCATGAAAGAAACAAAAACAAATTGGGTGTGCGTCCCTTTAACCAAATCACTTGCAATTTTCAGCTAAATAAGTCATTCCATTACAAATATATGAGAATTTGAAAAAACTAATTTTTACAGCAAAGCTGTTTTTTTTTTCGAATCTCAAATATCTAAAAAACTACTAAAGATAATCACTTCAAATGTTCCAGTTTTGTAGTGATTCTCAGTTCGGATCTAACTGTCAAATATGTCAGCAATATGTAATTTCACTCCAAAGATATGAGCACTTGAATAAATGATTTTTAAATGAAAAATGTTCTTAACTTAAACTATGGGAACACGACCGTAGCACAGCCGGGGCGCTGGAGAGAAGAGGATCAGAATAGCGCGCTCTCCATCGTGTTAAGGTAAGTATTTAATCCTTAAAAAAAAGAATAAAAGGAAATGAATGAATGCTGATGGATTTTGTCAGTATTTTTCATTCTCTTTCATTTTTGTTAGTGCATTAATTCGGATTTCCGTTTATATTTACGGGAACGAAAATCCCATTTTTGTGATGAATGTGCATTGGTCCAAAAATTTATGTACATCTCTAATATTTAATGTACATTTTTCATCTCTGAGGAAGCGCATGTATGAAATGCGTCAAATTCTTGGGAGTGTACTCTTTACTTGTATGTTCCACATTGAATAAACCTCTGGTTTGTACTGGCAGATAAGGACTCAGTTTGAATTTTTTGGATTTTGTACATTTTTAACATTCCAATGTTTTTTACTTACAGGAAAATGTCCTTTTTATTGTATATTGTATAGTATTTTTTTTTATATATATATATATATGTATATATATATATATATATATATATACAAACTATACCTGCATATCTATTCCTATAGATGTATATGGATTTTACATGAACAATGGAGATATAAATAGAAGTATATATTTAATAATAAAAAGTAAAAAAAAAAAATATTTGAAGAACATAGGAATGTAAAATATGCATTTTGCGTGTTGGATTTCGCAATTTAGATTTGGTTGGATTAGCACACATGAAAATTTAGTAATCTTAAAGTGCAACATTGAAATATTAAATATAAAATATATAAAAAAAATATTTAAGATTATTAAACCTACTGTAAAATATTCTAAATAACCAATAGAATATATCAATATTTTTTACAGTAGGTTTAATAATTTTTAATATTTTTAAATTTTTTTATATTTAATATTTCAATAACGCGCTTTAAGATTACTAGGTTTCATGTGTGCTAACCCGACTGCATTAAATCTAATTTGAGATGCACAAAATGCATATTTTACATTTCTATTTTCTTCACATTGAAAAAAAAAAATATATATATACCTATATATCTATAGGAATAGATATACAGGTATAGGTATATAGAGATATATATAGAAATATAAAGGGTTTTTTTTTTCAGTTTTTGTGCTCCATTGAAGTCCATGGCGAAATACGTTAACACATTTTTGATATTCTAAGTTCCACTTTTTGCGCTCGTTGCAATATTGCTCGCACTCTAACTTTTTAATTTAAACTCATAACATGAGCACAACCTGAAGCACGCAAAAAGGCTCTGTTTAGTAAAATGAATGCGCGAACAGGAGCACTAAATTTCGCTCCACTCATAATCTAGCCCTAAATGTTTAGTCCGTGTTGAATCAGTTTAATAAGAAAGAGTGTTAAGCTAGGCTGGTAATTTATGTATATTCGTTTCCATAGCCTTGATCTCCTTATTAAACTGACATAATGGTACTTAGTAGGAAGACTGAATGGATACCTCTCTTTGTAGATCTGATTCTTGCAAAAAATAAAATGCAATCTTGTTTTAGTAGAATGAGTATAAACAAATGGTTTGCTTGTTTCAGCTTGGTTTCTGTGTACTGATTTATAGACTTGATTTCCATAAGGAGCTATACAAATTAAGTATCCTAGTAACGAGCAGGAACGGGGAATTGTTATTAAGCGATCGTGTGTATGGAAGACCCATATAAGGTAATGTATGTGATGCACACAGTTGTTTGATTGTACTAAATTGATCTGGACTGATGAGGAAAGCAGAAGTTAGTTGCAGTGACTTGAAATATCAATACGTCCATTTATTTCAACAAGTTGAGATGAGATAGATATAAACTCCAACCAAAAAAATAAGGGAGTTTTATTCCAATACATTAAAACAGCTGAGTTTTTTTTTCTTTGGGGGGGGGGGGGTTAAGTTCAATATTAGAATTAAAGGGACAGTCAACACCAGAATTGTGTTGTTTAAAAAGATAGATAATCCCTTTATTACCCATTCCCCAGTTTTGCATAACCAACGCAGTTATAATAATACACTTTTTACCTCTGTGATTACCTTGTATCTAAGCCTCTGCAAACTGCCCCCTTATTTCATTTATTTTCACAGACTTGCATTTTAGCCAATCAGTACTCACTCCTAGGTAACTTCATGTGCGTGAGCTCAATGTTATCTATATGACACACATGAACTTACGCTCTCTAGTGGTTAAAAACTGTCAACATTTATTCAGATTAAGAAATTAGCATATGAACCTCCTAGGTTTAGCTTTCAACTAAGAATACCAAGAGAGTACCCAGAACACCCACTATAGCTTTTTTACATGTTGGCTTACACACCCTCCCTAAGCATCATAGCCTGCTATGCATATTCCTTTTTTCTTCCATCAAAACTAACATTGCCGGGTCCTGGAAAAAGGAATTTCCTCCAAAATGGTCAGAAGTCTTAAACACAATGGCATACCTGTAAACCATGGAAAAATACATTTTTCATTCGCTCAACAAACCTGACTTATTCGAATTTACTTGGACTGACTGGAAAGACAATTATAACACCCTCTGGCACCCAACCATTTTAACACAAGACTCCAACCCAGTATCTAACCGACTGCAGAGCCCCCTTCTCTTATTACCTACTAATCACCTTCAATGAACCCCCTCCTGAATCTTGACATATGGGGGTATATTTATCAATGTGCGAGTGGACATGATAAAAAGTAGTGTATCATGTCCGCCGCACAACGATAAATGCCGACAGAATACGCTGTCAGCATTTATCATTGCACAAGTAGTTCTTGTGAACTAGTGGTGCAATGCCGCCCCTTGCAGATTCGCGGCTAATCAGCCGCTAGCAGGGGGTGTCAATTTGATTGCGTTGATTTCTGTCCACGGCCTCAGAGCAGACGGACAAGTTATGGAGCAGCGGTCTTTAGACCGCTGCTTCATAACTTCTGTTTCTGGATAGCCGGAAGGCTCGCCGGAAACAAGGGCATCAAGCTCCATACAGAGCTTGATAAATATGCCCCCATGGACTAAATGAGGTTCCCCATTTCCTTCTTCCTCCCCTCACATGCTTCCCCTACATAATTATAACACAAGCGTAATGTATCAGTTCTCTCAGATTTAATTATTTTGTTAAAAAATCTCTGTTCCGATATGTTGGAAGGATTATGTACAGACTGATGATTCTTAATAATGACCAACTTTGGACCTGCCTGTCCTCATACCCCTTTTTTGTGTCTACTGGAATAGGGGACCTGCATGTCCCCACCTCTTACCATAATTTATTCATTGTTAAACGTGTCATTTTGTTTGATCGTTGAATCTTAAAAAAATCTGAAAAAAAATGCTAAATAATCACACTAAAGTACTGAACTGAAGCATAAATAAAAAGATTACCAAGAGAGCAAAGCAAATTTGGTGATACAATCAAATTGGAAAGTTGTTTAAAATTACATGCCCTACTTGAATTATTAAAGGTTTTTTTGTACTTTGACTGTCCCTTTAAGTAACTATGAATATGATATCACAAGAAAATCTCACCTAGATTTAGAGTTTTGCGGCCAAAGAGGTGCGTTAGCTACGCGTCTTTTTTTTTCTAGAGCTGCTTCTAAACAACGCTGGTATTGAGAGATCTCTGAAGGGCTGCGTTAGGCTCCAAAAAGGGAGCGCTGAGCCGAATTTACCGCCACTTCAACCGTCAATACCAGCGTTGCTTACGGTAGCGGCTAGCTGGAAAAACGTGCTCGTGTACGATTCCCCCATAGGAAACAATGGGGCAGTTTGGGCTGGAAAAAAAACTAACACCTGCAAAAAAGCAGCGTTCAGCTCCTAACGTAGCCCCATTGTTTCCCATGGGGAAACAGTTTCTAAGTCTGCACCTAACACCCTAACAGGTACCCCAAGTCTAAACACCCCTAACCTTACACTTATTAACCCCTAATCTGCCACCCCCGCTATCGCTGACACCTGTATTATATTATTAACCCCTAATCTGCCGCTCCGTACACTGCCACAACCTACATTATACCTATGTACCCCTAATCTGCTGCCCCTAACACCGCCGATCCCTATATTATATTTATTCCGATCAGCCAATAGAATGCAAGCTCAATCTGATTGGTTGATTGGATCAGCCAATCCGATTGAACTTGAATCTGATTTTTCCTACCTTAATTCTGATTGGCTGATAGAATCCTAACAGCCAATCGGAATTTGAGGGACGCCATCTTGGATGACGTCATTTAAAGGAACCTTCATTTGGCGAGTAGGCGTCGGGGAAGAAGGATGGATCCGCGTCGGCTGGAAGAAGATGGCTCCGCTCCGGATGGATAAAGATAGAAGATGCCGCTTGGATGAAGATGTCTGCCGGTCCAGATGTCCTCTTCTGCCCGGATAGGATGAAGACTTCTGCCGCTCCGGATGTCCTCTTTTGGTCCATCAGTGCCCGGCTGGGTGAACACGACTCAAGGTAGGGAGATCTTCAGGGGGGTAGTGTTAGGTTTATTTAGGGGGTTTGGGTTAGAGTAGGGGTATGTGGGTGGTGGGTTTTAATGTTGGGGGGTGGTATTGTGTTTTATTTAACAGGCAAAAGAGCTGATTACTTTGGGGCATGCCCCGCAAAAAGCCCTTTTAAGGGCTGGTAATAGAGCTATTAACTTTTGTAATTTAGATTAGGGTAGGGAATTTTTTTTTTATTTTGGGGGGCTTTGTTATTTTATTAGGGGGCTTAGAGTAGGTTTAATGAGCCTAATATTCTTGTAATCTTTTTTTATTTTGCGTAATTTAGTGTTTGTTTGTTTTTTGTAATTTAGTATAGTTTATTTAATTGTATTTAATTGTAGGTACTTATAGTTAATTTATTTAATTTTTTTATTGATAGTGTAGTGTTAGGTTTAATTGTAACTTAGGTTAGGATTTATTTTACAGGTAATTTTGTAATTATTTTAACTAGGTAGCTATTAAATAGTAAATAACTATTTAATAGCTATTGTACCTAGTTAAAATAAAAACAAAGTTGCCTGTAAAATAAATATAAATCCTAAAATAGCTACAATATAATTATTCGTTATATTGTAGCTATATTAGGGTTTATTTTACAGGTAAGTATTTATTTTAAAATAGGAATACTTTAGTTAATAATATTTAATTTATTTCGTTAGATTAAAATTATATTTAACTTAGGGGGGTGTTAGGGTTAGGGTTAGACTTAGGTTTAGGGGTTAATACATTTATTATAGTAGCAGCGAGGTCCGGTCGGCAGATTAGGGGTTAATACTTGAAGTTAGGTGGCGGCGATGTTAGGGAGGGCAGATTAGAGGTAAATAAAATTTATTATAGGGTTTGCGAGGCGGGAGTGCGGCGGTTTAGGGTTTAATACATTTATTAGAGTAGCGGCGAGGTCCGGTCGGCAGATTAGGGGTTAATAAGTGTAGGTAGGTAGCGGCGACGTTGGGGGGCAGATTAGGGGTTAATAAATATTATGTGGGTGTCGGAGATGTTAGGGGCAGCAGATTAGGGGTTCATAGGGATAATGTAGGTGGCGGCGGTGTGCGGTCGGCAAATTAGGGGTTAAAAAAAATTATTATAGTGGCAGCGATGTGGAGGGACCTCGGTTTAGGGGTACATAGGTAGTTTATGGGTGTTAGTGTACTTTAGAGCACAGTAGTTAAGAGCTTTATAAACTGGCGTTAGCCCAGAAAGTTCTTAACTACTGACTTTTTTCTGCGGATGGAGTCTTGTCGGTAGAGGGTCTACTGCTCACTTCAGCCAAGACTCTAAATACCGGCGTTAGGAAGATCCCATTGAAAAGATAGGATACGCAATTGGCGTAAGGGGATCTGCGGTATGGAAAAGTTGCAGCTTGAAAGTGAGCGTTAGACCCTTTCCTGGTGGGCAGCCAAAAGCAGCGTTAGGACCCCTTAACTCTGCTTTTGACGGCTACCGCAGAACTCAAAATCTAGGCGTTAGTTTTTCTTAAGTAAGCACACAAAAAAACAATAAATCCAAGGAATTTTCTCATACATAAAAGCAAAATATTAGAGGTCAATGCAAAAATAAAACATGCCAGGTAATTGATAAAAAAATGTATTTTGAATACCTTTTGTTTGAATGCAGTTGTTTTAACTTACCTAAATGTGATGTGATATAATTTCACATAATTTATAATGATAAATGGATATTCAGATGATCATATTTTAGTTATGTGCAAGTTTCATACTTGGCGTTTGATTTCAGCTTTTATTTTGTTTAGAAACATAGGGCAAGATTACAATTTGCACGGCAATTGCGAAAACACTGCACGTGTTATGTTTTTTTCATATTTGGGGTTGCGCAGATATTACAAGTTACAACATAACTTTTTTTTGTGCATGCATTAACCATAAAGCTAGATCGCGTGCGCGTTCACGTATTACCCCATAGAAGTCAACGGAGAAGATAAATAGGAAAAAAACAACCAAAACCCTAATCTGTTGAGAAAAAAACGTGACGTATTCTCCTCGAAAAGTGTACATGATGGTATAGCCTGAGGAAACAGCCCTTGTAGAGGCTGAGGAACGCGTCCCTTTTAATAAAGTTATTGTTTTTATTTATACACTTGCTGATTTTGGTAGTGTTTTTTACATCACCATCTTTGGAATTTTTTTGATTATCATCGCTCCCTTGGCGTCCAGTCAGCCGTGGAGTACAGTCAGCTGGGAAGCTGTGAAGTCCCAGCTTACTCATACTGCACCTGGCGGTTCTTCCTATCTTGTAAGTGCAATCAACTGTCTATTCTGCTGTCCCTGTCTATATGGTATTGGGCTATGGTTGTCTGCTCTTTATCCAAATACAGAAAAGGGGACTACTTTCTCAAGTGTTCCAGACCGTAAATGACTGTCGGTTGGTAACAGTTAGCTGGACTACTGCAAAGCTTCAGCCTGTCTCAATAGCACCATTGGGTGCATTACTCTTGTGAGTATATTTTCAACTTTATCCATACATATCATCTGTTTGGGTGGTTCTAGGCCATTGTGGCACCTCTGTTTGTCTTTCTGCAGATTGTCAAGTACCAGGATTCGACCATCCTTTGACAGAGAGCTGCCTCTTCCGGATTATATGGACTTTTTGCTTAAGTTTGTGTATATTGCATGATTGTTATTTTGGAGTTTATAGGAAGAGCCCCCTATGAAATGTTATGTATGAATGGACATACCATTATCTCTTTTTTCTAGAAAAAAAAAACAACCAAAACCCTAATCTGTTGCGCAATGCACATGACGTATTCTCCTCGAAAAGTGTACACGAAAATGTTAATATATTTCATATTGCAATAATGTTTTCTTAAAGGAATATGTTCTATTTAATTCTAAATAAATATTTCTCTAAATATGTGATGATTTTTGGACAGATCTCTCTATTTATAGCGATATATGTATATGAATATATATATGTCTAGATATCTCGAGATCTATATGTGAATATCTCTTTGAAAATCCATCTGAGATATTGTTTAATGTGCATAAGATTGTAATGTGAAATATTTTCATTAAAAATATCTCTATTATAAATCCATGTTTCTCTATGTATGTGTATGTATGACAATGTAAAATCCCTGGGTCTGATCTCCTATCATTGAGCCCTTTTGAATTTTGTGTGTAATAATGTTTTTAAATATTTTTTGTTAGCCAGTGTTAATATGAGTGTAACTGTACTTTGTAATGTATTTTTGAAGTGTTTTGTGAAACTTTTTTGTTGTGGAAAACTGTTAACTACTGCGCTTCGAGCACGGAAAGGAATTTTGCGTAAAAGGGGATTGCGAGCACGCAATCATGATTTTTCAAGACTCTTTAATATCTGCGCAATGAAAATTGATTGCGAAAAGACCACATCTCCCGCGGGAAAACTCATACCTCCTGACTTTTTATCTTGCCCATAAATTTCTATGGCAGATAAGAACCAATAGATTCATCAAGCCCATGTTTCCTTGTGAAGCATACGCCTAATTGCTTCTTAAGGTGGCCTTATACATGACCAGGCATTCTCAAATTCCCTAAAGCTTCCTACCACCTACTTCTATTCCATGAATCAACCACCTTTTCTGTAAATAAATTCTTTTGTTAATTACTCTTGAACCTATAACCTTCTAGAGCTAACTAGCGCCTAGATTTAGAGTTTTGTCAGTAACGACCCGCGTAGCTAACGCATGATTTTTTTTCCCTGCACCTTTTAAATACCGCTGGTATTTAGAGTTCACAGAATTGCTGCGTTAGGCTCCAAAAAGGGAGCGTAGAGCATAATTTACCGCCACTGCAACTCTCAATACCAGCGGTGCTTACGGACGCGGCCAGCTTCAAAAACGTGCTCGTGCATGATTCCTCCATAGGAAACAATGGGGCAGTTTGAGCTGACAAAAAAACCTAACACCTGCAAAAAAGCAGTGTTAAGCTCCTAACGCAGCACCATTGTTTCCTATGGGGAAACACTTCCTATGTCTGCACCTAACACTCTAACATGTACCCTGAGTCTAAACACCCCTAACCTTACACTTATTAACCCCTAATCTGCCGCCCCCGCTATCGCTGACACCTGCATATTATTATTAACCCCTAATCTGCCGCTCCGTACACCGCCGCAACCTACATTATACCTATGTACCCCTAATCTGCTGTCCCTAACACCGCCGACCAATATATTATATTTATTAACCCCTAATCTGCCGCCTCCAACGTCGCCTCCACCTACCTACAATAATTAACCCCTAATCTGCCGACCGGACCTCACCACTACTCTAATAAATGTATTAACCCCTAAAGCTAAGTCTAACCCTAACGCTAACACCCCCCTAAGTTAAATATAATTTAAATCTAACGAAATAAATTAACTCTTATTAAATAAATTATTCCTATTTAAAGCTAAATACTTACCTGTAAAATAAACCCTAATATAGCTACAATATAAATTATAATTATATTGTAGCTATTTTAGGATTAATATTTATTTTACAGGCAACTTTGTAATTATTTTAACCAGGTACAATAGCTATTAAATAGTTAATAACTATTTAATAGCTACCTAGTTAAAATAATTACAAAATTACCTGTAAAATAAATCCTAACCTAAGTTACAGTTAAACCTAACACTACACTATCAATAAATAAATTAAATAAAATACCTACAATTATCAACAATTAAACCTAACACTACACTATCAATAAATTAATTAAATACAATACCTACAAATAAATACAATGAAATAAACTAACTAAAGTACAAAAAATAAAAAAGAACTAAGTTTCAAAAAATTAAAAAATATTTACAAACATTAGAAAAATATTACAACAATTTTAAACTAATTACACCTACTCTAAGCCCCCTAATAAAATAACAAAGACCCCCAAAATAAAAAAATGCCCTACCCTATTCTAAAATTAAAATAGAAAAGCTCTTTTACCTTACCAGCCCTGAAAAGAATTCAGCTCTTTTGCCTGTAAAAAAATAACATACAATACCCCCACCCCAACATTACAACCCACCACACACATACCCCTAATCTAACCCAACCCCCCCTTAAATAAACCTAACACTATACCCCTGAAGATCTCCCTACCTTGTCTTCACCATGCCGGGTTCACTGATCGGTCCAGAAGAGCCTCCGATGTCTTGATCCAAGCCCAAGCGGGGGGCTGAAGATGTCCATGATCCGGCTGAAGTCTTCATCCAAGCGGGAACTGAAGAGGTCCATGATCCTACTGAAGTCTTCTATCAAGCGGCATCTTCAATCTTCTTTCTTCTGGATCCATGTTCATCCCGCCGACGCGGAACATCCATCTTCACCGACGACTTCCCGGCGAATGACGGTTCCTTTAAGGGACATCATCCAAGATGGCGTCCGTCGAATTCCGATTGGCTGATAGGATTCTATCAGCCAATCGGAATTAAGGTAGGAAAATTCTGATTGGCTGATGGAATCAGCCAATCAGATTCAAGTTCAATCCGATTGGCTGATCCGATCAGCCAATCAGATTGAGCTCGCATTCTATTGGCTGATCGAAACAGCCAATAGAATGCGAGCTCAATCTGATTGGCTGATTGGATCAGCCAATCGGATTGAACTTGAATCTGATTGGCTGATTCCATCAGCCAATCACAATTTTCCTACCTTAATTCCGATTGGCTGATAGAATCCTATCAGTCAATCGGAATTCGAGGGACGCCATCTTGGACCGACAAACATCTTCATCCAAGCCGCATCTTCTATGTTCTTCCATCCGATGACGAGCAGCTCCATCTTGAAGACCTCCAGCGCGGATCCATCCTCTTCTTCCGACGACTAGACGACGAATGAAGGTTCCTTTAAGGGACGTCATCCAAGATGGCGTCCCTCAAATTCCGATTGGTTGATAGGATTCTATCAGCCAATCGGAATTAAAGTAGGAAAATTCTGATTGGCTGATGGAATCAGCCAATCAGATTCAAGTTCAATCCAATTTGCTGATCCGATCAGCCAATCAGATTGAGCTCGCATTCTATTGGCTGATCGGAACAGCCAATAGAATGCGAGCTCAATCTGATTGGCTGATTGGATCAGCCAATCGGATTGAACTTGAATCTGATTGGCTGATTCCATCAGCCAATCAGTATTTTCCTACCTTAATTCTGATTGGCTGATAGAATCCTATCAACCAATCGGAATTCGAGGGACGCCATCTTGGATGACGTCCCTTAAAGGAACCTTCATTCGTCGTCTAGTCGTTGGAAGAAGAGGATGGATCCGCGCTGGAGGTCTTCAAGATGGAGCCGCTCGTCATCGGATGGAAGAACATAGAAGATGCGGCTTGGATGAAGATGTTTGCCGGTCCGGATCTACTCTTCTGCCTGAAGATGGAATTCTTCAGCCGCCGCTTGGATCAAGACTTCAGCCGGAGGATGGACGTCACTCTTCAGCCCCCGCTTGGGCTTGGATCAAGACTTCGGAGGCTCTTCTGGACAGATCGGGACCCGTTGTGGTGAAGACAAGGTAGGGAGATCTTCAGGGGCTTAGTGTTAGGTTTATTTAAGGGGGGTTTGGGTTAGATTAGGGGTATGTGGGTGGTGGGTTGTAATGTTGGGGGGTATTGTATGTTTTTTTTTTACAGGCAAAAGAGCTGAATTCTTTGGGGCATGCCCCGCAAAGGGCCCTTTTAAGGGCTGGTAAGATAAAAGAGCTTTTCTATTTTAATTTTAGAATAGGGTAGGGCATTTTTTATTTTGGGGGTCTTTGTTATTTTATTAGGGGGCTTAGAGTAGGTGTAATTAGTTTAAAATTGTTGTAATATTTTTCTAATGTTTGTAAATATGTTTTTATTTTTTGTAACTTAGTTCTCTTGAGCTTTTCCTCTCGTACATTGCAAAAGGGAAGTAGTATTTGTCCCTGACACATACATTGGGAGTCTATTCCATCCATCCTGAGCATTTTGCTCTTAAGTTCACATTTTCTCTGATCCATTCTCGATCCCTTACTCTTATATACTGAACCAGCATTTGTCGATATCACCTCTACAGGAAGTATATTCCCTAAATCAACCACACTTTCTGTAGAAAAATGTTTACTTTTAAACCTACTACACTCCAAACTGAGATCATATCTTGCTTTGCTCTTGCTCTTTTTGTTAAAAATCATATCGGCCCCAGCGTTATTGCATCCATTAATATAATTGTAGGTTATTAGCATATCACCTCTCTCTCTATGACTCTCCTTTATCTATGAAAGATCAGGAGCAGCAATAAACCTAGGTTCTAGTTGCTGATTGGTGGATGCATATATATACCGATTGTCATTGGCTCACGCATGTGTTCAGTTAGCAACCAGAAGTGCATTGCTGCTCATTCAACAAAGCATACCAAGAGAACGGAGAAATATTGTTAATAGAAGTAAATTAGAAAGTTGCTTAAAATTTCCTGCTCTATCTGAATCATGAAAGAAAAATTTTGGGTTTCATATCCCTTTAAATCCAAATATTAGGGTCAATTGTAACCTTTCGAGTTTTCTTACTGAAGTTGGAAGAACAGAACAGATGTTACTTTGTGTTAGCTAATTCGAATTAGCAAATAGAATGTGAGCTACTTAAATCCTATTGGCTGATTTGAATAGCCAATAGGATTTAAGCAGCCCTAATTCCTATTGGCTGATTCAAATCTTTCAGACAATAGGAATGCAAGGGACCCCATCTTGATTCGCGTCCCTTGCATTGAAGATTCAGTTTGCGGCGGTGACCGTAAGAAGAGGAGCTCGGCGTCGGATGTCTTCAGGATGGACCCGCTCCGCACCGCCTGGATGAAAATTTGAAGAGGCTGCCTGGATGAAGACTTCTTGTCGCATGGATGAGGACTTCACCGGCTGGATGAAGATAGGAGAGGCCGCCTAGATGAAGACTTCTTGCCGCATGGATGTTCGACTTCCCCGGCTGGATGGACCCTTCAAGCGGGACTTCAACAACTGTAAGTGGATCGTCTTGGGGTTAGTGTTAGGTTTGTTCAAGGGTTTTTTGGGTGGGGTTTTTTTTAGTTTAGGGTCTGGGCAGTAAAATAACTAAATGCCCTTTTAAGGGCAATGCCCATACAAATGCCCTTTTCAGGGCAATGGTTAGCTTAGGTTATTTTAGAGTTAGGGTTTTTATTTTGGGGGATTGGTTGTGGGGGTGGTGGGTTTTACTGTTGGGGGGTGTTTGTATTCTTTTACAGGTAAAAGAGCTGATATCTTTAAGGCCATTGGTAGTTAATTGTAGGCTAGGGTTTTTTGTTTTATTTTGGGTGGGCTTTTTTATTTTGATAGGGCTATTAGGTGTAATTCTTTTTTATTTTTGATAATTTGTTTGTTATTTTGTGTAATGTATATTTTTATTTTTTTTTTTTAAAGTAAAAGAGCTGTTTATCTCAGGGCATTGCCCTACAAAAGGCCTTTTTAAGGGCCCTTGGTAGTTTGGGGGGTGGGGGTATGTATATTGTTAGGGGGTGTTCGTATTATTTTTAAAGTAAATGAGCTGGTTATATCAGGGCAATGCCCTACGAAAGGCCCTTTTAAGGGCCCTTGGTAGTTTATTCTAGAGTAGGGTTTTTTATTTTGGGGTGTGTTTTTTTAAGGGTATTAGAATAGGATTAAAAATTTTTTTTTTATAATTTTCATTTTTTTTTGTAATGATAGGTTTTTTTATTTTTTGCAATGGTAGTTTTTTTTATTTTTGGTAATGTTAGGTTTTAGTGTAAGGCAGGTTAGGTTTTATTTCACAGGTAAGTTTGTATTTATTTTAACTAGGTAGTTAGTAAATAGTTAATAACTATTTACAAACTAGTCTACCTAGTTAAAATAAATAGAAACTTACCTGTGAAATAAAAATAAAACCTAAGCTAGCTACAATATAACTATTAGTTATATTGTAGCTAGCTTACGGCTAGATTTAGAGTTCTGCGGCCAAAGGGGTGCGTTAGCTACGCATGCTTTTTTTCCCCCGCACCTTTTAAATACCGCTGGTATTTAGAGTTCACAGAAGGGCTGCGTTAGGCTCCAAAAAAGGGAGCGTAGAGCATATTTATCGCCACTGCAACTCTAAATACCAGCATTGCTTACGGACGCGGCCAGCTTCAAAAACGTGCTTGTGCACGATTCCCCCATAGAAAACAATGGGGCTGTTTGAGCTGGAAAAAAACCTAACACCTGCAAAAAAGCAGCGTTAAGCTCCTAACGCAGCCCCATTGTTTCCTATGGGGAAACACTTCCTAAGTCTGCACCTAACACCCTAACATGTACCCCGAGTCTAAACACCCCTAACCTTACACTTATTAACCCCTAATCTGCCGCCCCCGCTATCGCTGACCCCTGCATATTATTATTAACCCCTAATCTGCCGCTC
Source organism: Bombina bombina (assembly GCF_027579735.1). Taxonomy (NCBI): domain Eukaryota; kingdom Metazoa; phylum Chordata; class Amphibia; order Anura; family Bombinatoridae; genus Bombina; species Bombina bombina. The sequence continues at coordinate 72,334,711 of NC_069499.1, forward strand.
CGTACACCGCCGCAACCTACGTTATCCCTATGTACCCCTAATCTGCTGCCCCTAACACCGCCGACCCCTATGTTATATTTATTAACCCCTAATCTGCCGCCCCCGCTATCGCTGACCCCTGCATATTATTATTAACCCCTAATCTGCCGCTCCGTACACCGCCGCAACCTACGTTATCCCTATGTACCCCTAATCTGCTGCCCCTAACACCGCCGACCCCTATATTATATTTATTAACCCCTAATCTGCCGCCCCCAACGTCGCCTCCACCTACCTAAAATAATTAACCCCTAATCTGCCGACCGGATCTCACCGCTACTCTAATAAATGTATTAACCCCTAAAGCTAAGTCTAACCCTAACACCCCCCTAAATTAGATATAATTTAAATCTAACGAAATAAATTAACACTTATTAATTAAATTATTCCTATTTAAAGCTAAATACTTACCTGTAAAATAAACCCTAATATAGCTACAATATAAATTATAATTATATTGTAGGTATTTTAGGATTAATATTTATTTTACAGGCAACTTTGTATTTATTTTAACCAGGTACAATAGCTATTAAATAGTTAATAACTATTTAATAGTTACCTAGTTAAAATAATTACAACATTACCTGTAAAATAAATCCTAACCTAAGTTACAATTAAACCTAACACTACACTATCAATAAATAAATTAAATAAAATACCTACAATTATCTACAATTAAAGCTAACACTACACTATCAATAAATTAAATAAATACAATACCTACAAATAAATACAATGAAATAAACTAACTAAAGTACAAAAAATAAAAAAGAACTAAGTTACAAAAAATAAAAAAATATTTACAAACATTAGAAAAATATTACAACAATGTTAAACTAATTACACCTACTCTAAGCCCCCTAATAAAATAAGAAAGACCCCCAAAATAAAAAAATGCCCTACCCTATTCTAAAATTAAAATAGAAAAGCTCTTTTACCATTTGTGGGCATGCCCCAAAGAATTCAGCTCTTTTGCCTGTAAAAAATAAAATAAAATACCCCCCCCCAACATTACAACCCACCACCCACATACCCCTAATCTAACCCAAACCCCCCTTAAAGAAACCTAACACTAAGCCCCTGAAGATCTTCCTACCTTATCTTCACCACGCCGGGTTCACCGATCGATCCAGAAGAGCCTCCGATGTCTTGATCCAAGCCCAAGGGGGGGCTGAAGATGTCCATGATCCGGCTGAAGTCTTCATCCAAGCGGGAGCTGAAGAGGTCCATGATCCGGCTGAAGTCTTCTATCAAGCGGCATCTTCAATCTTCTTTCTTCCAGATCCATGTTCATCCCGCCGAGGCGGAACATCCATCTTCACCGACGACTTCCCGACGAATGACGGTTCCTTTAAGGGATGTCATCCAAGATGGCGTCCCTCGAATTCCGATTGGCTGATAGGATTCTATCAGCCAATCGGAATTAAGGTAGGACAATTCTGATTGGCTGATGGAATCAGCCAATCAGAATCAAGTTCAATCCAATTGGCTGATCCGATCAGCCAATCAGATTGAGCTTGCATTCTATTGGCTGTTCTGATCAGCCAATAGAATGCGAGTTCAATCTGATTGGCTGATCGGATCAGCCAATCGGATTGAACTTTATTCTGATTGGCTGATTCCATCAGCCAATCAGAATTTTCTTACCTTAATTCCGATTGGCTGATAGAATCCTATCAGCCAATCAGAATTCGAGGGACGCCATCTTGGATGACGTCCCTTAAAGGAACCATCATTCGTCGGGAAGTCGTCGGTGAAGATGGATGTTCCGCGTCGGCAGGATGAACATGGATCCGGAAGAAAGAAGATTGAAGATGCCGCTTGATAGAAGACTTCAGCCCGATCATGGACCTCTTCAGCTCCCACTTGGATGAAGACTTCAGCCCGATCATGGACATCTTCAGCCCCCGCTTGGGCTTGGATCAAGACATTTGAGGCTCTTCTGGATCGATCGGTGAACCCGGCGTGGTGAAGATAAGGTAGGAAGATCTTCAGGGGCTTAGTGTTAGGTATATTTAAGGGGGGTCGATCGGTGAACCCGGCGTGGTGAAGATAATTTAGGAAGATCTTCAGGGGCTTAGTGTTAGGTATATTTAAGGGGGGTTTGGGTTAGATTAGGGGTATGTGGGTGGTGGGTTGTATGGGGGTATGTTGGGGGGGGTATTGTATGTTTTTTTTTTACAGGCAAAAGAGCTGAATTCTTTGGGGCATGCCCCGCAAAGGGCCCTTTTCAGGGCTGGTAAGGTAAAAGAGCTTTTCTATTTTAATTTTAGAATAGGGTAGGGCATTGTTTTTATTTAGGGGGTCTTTGTTATTTTATTAGGGGGCTTAGAGTAGGTGTAATTAGTTTAAAATTGTTGTAATATTTTTCTAATGTTTGTAAATATTTTTTTATTTTTTGTAACTTAGTTCTTTTTTATTTTTGTACTTTAGTTAGTTTATTTAATTGTAGTTATTTGTAGGTATTGTATTTAATTAATTTATTGATAGTGTAGTGTTAGGTTTAATTATAACTTAGGTTAGGATTTATTTTACAGGTAATTTTGTAATTATTTTAACTAGGTAGCTATTAAATAGTTATTAACTATTTAATAGCTATTGTACCTGGTTAAAATAAATACAAAGTTGCCTGTAAAATAAATATTAATCCTAAAATAGCTACAATATAATTATAATTTATATTGTAGCTATATTAGGGTTTATTTTACATGTAAGTATTTAGCTTTAAATAGGAATAATTTATTTAATAAGAGTTAATTTATTTCGTTAGATAAAAATTATATTTAACTTAGGGGGGTGTTAGAGTTAGGGTTAGAATTAGCTTTAGGGGTTAAAAAATTTATTAGAGTAGCGGTGAGCTCCGGTCGGCAGATTAGGGGTTAATGCTTGAAGTTAGGTGTCGGCGATGTTAGGGAGGGCAGATTAGGGGTTAATACTATTTATTATAGGGTTATTGAGGCGGGAGTGAGGCGGATTAGGGGTTAATACATTTAATAAAATAGGAAAACTCATAAAAACACACTTAGGTACCTTATAAAGTGTATAGAAATTATTAGAGGAGTATGAAATAGGGTGTGGCCACTAATATAGTCAAACGTAGCTCAATAATATTTTACGTGTGATTATTACAGCTCTATTGAGTACCACTACCCCTATATGTATTGTAATCAGAAGATGTTATTAATATAGTCAAACATAGCTCAATAATATTTTACGTTTGAATATTACAGGTCTATTGACTACCCTTATATGTATTGTAATCAGAAAATGTTATTAACTTAATGGCTTGACATTGTGTTTTCAAAGATCTTCTGATAATAGATCCTAGGGGTAAGTATTCTCATATGACCACTAATATAGTTCAAAGATGAATGAGGTAGTAACCGACAAAGAATCGTATTAAGCTTGTAATATGTCCACAAAGGGTTTAGTAACCAAAAGTATTCGGCTAGATTAAGAGTTGTGCGTTAGGGTAAAAAAGCAGCGTTAAGAGGTCCTAATGCTGCTTTTTTACTCCCGTTGCTATTACGAGTCTTGAAGGTTTAGGGTCACTACACACTTCTTTGGCCTTACCACAAAACGACTTACGTAAACTTCGTAAAGTCTTTTTTCTATGGGACTTCCATAGTGCCGGTATTACGAGTCTGTCCTGGGAGGCCAAAAAGTGAGCGGTAAACCCAACCCTGTTAAGATCCGTAACACATTCTAAAGTCAGTAGTTAAGAGTTTTATGGTACAACGCCGTAACATAAAACATAACTAAAGTGCTAAAAAGTGCACTAACACCCATAAACTACCTATTAACCCCTAAAACGAGGCCCTCCCGCATCGCAAACACTATAATAACATTTTTAACCCCTAATCTGCCGCTCCCGACACCGCCGCCACCTACATTATGTTTATTAACCCCTAATCTGCCGCCCCCAATGTCGTTGCCACCTACCTACACCTATTAACTCCTAATCTGCCGCCCCAACATCGCCGCTACTCTATAAACATATTAACCCCTAAACTGCCACACTCCTGCCTCGCAAACATTAGTTAAATATTATTAACCCCTAATCTGCTGTCCCTAACATTGACGCCACCTACCTACATTTATTAACCCCTAATCTGCCGCCCCCAACATTGCCGCCACTATATTAAAGTTATTAACCCCTAAATATAAGTCTAACCCTAATCCTAACACCCCCTAACTTAAATATAATTTAAAGAAATCTAAAGAAAAGTACTATCATTAACTACATTATCCCTATTTAAAACTAAATACTTACCTATAAAATAAACCCTAAGCTAGCTTCAATATAACTAACAGTTACATTGTAGCTAGCTTAGTATTTATTTATATTTTACAGGCAAGTTTGTATTTATTTTAACTAGGTAGAATAGTTATTAAATGGTTATTAACTATTTAATAACTACCTAGCTAAAATAAATACAAAAGTACTTGTAAAATAAAACCTAACCTAAGTTACACTAACACCAAACACTACCCTATAATTAAATAAATTAACTAAATAACAACAATTAAATCAATTAAATTAAATTAGCTAAAGTACAAAAAAAACAAAACACTAAATTACAGAAAATTAGTAAACAAATTACAAGATATTTAAACTAATTACACCTAATCTAATAGCTCTATCAAAATAAAAAAGCCCCCCCAAAATAAAAAAAAAACCCTAGCCTAAACTAAACTACCAATAGCTCTTTAAACGGCCTTTTGCTGGGCATTGCCCCAAAGTAATCAACTCTTTTAACTGTAAAAAAATAAATAAAAACAACACCCCCAACAATAAAACCCACCACCCACACAACCAACCCCCCAAATAAAATACTATCTAAAAAAACCTAAGCTCCCCATTGCCCTGAAAAGGGCATTTGGATGGGCATTGCCCTTAAAAGGGCAGTTAGCTCTTTTGCAAGCCCACACCCTAACCTAAAAATAAAACCCACCCAATACACCCTTAAAAAAGCCTAACACTAAACCCCTGAAGATCGACTTACCAGGAGAAGTCTTCATCCAAGCTGGGTCAAAGTCCTCAACGAAGCCGGGAGAAGTCTTCATCCAAGCCGGGCGAAGTGGTCCTCCAGACAGGCAGAAGTCTTCATCCAGACGGCATCTTCTATCTTCATCCATCCGGCGCGGAGCGGGTCCATCTTCAAGACATCTGACGCGGAGCATCCTCTTCATCCGATGACTAAAGAATATCAATCCTATTGGTTGATCCAATCAGCCAAGAGGATTGAGCTCGCATTCTATTGGCTGTTCCAATCAGCAATTTTGCTAAAGGCTCACTTCTTGTCTTTTAACGCCGGGTTTGTAAAAACTTGTAATACCAGCGCTGCATGTAAGTGAGCGGTGAGAGAAAACTGCTCGTTAGCACCGCATAGCCTCTAACGCAAAACTCCTAATCTAGCTGATTGTTAGTACATATGACCTTAGAGTATATAAATAGTATTTGTATATAAGAAAAGGTTGTACCTTATTTGATACACTGTAGGTGATTAATATTGCAGTTAGTAATAGTAAATTAACTGACTTAATAGTCACTCTGAGTAATGTGGTTCCACAGATCTATAACCATGTAAGTATGAAATCCTAAGTATAACCGCTATACTGTGTTAACACTTGATAGTTTCTCAATTGTGTCCCTTAAAATTAAAGGCTTGATATGTGTCATGTTCCGGTGTATATGCGCATGGGACACATACCCTCGGGGCAGTGGTAGGGAATTGGAGACACCGACCCCTGACCGAGGGAAGAGTATCCTGGACGTGGATAAATGATATTCTGTGATTCGTAGTTGCAAGAAGTTATTGTAGAGTTCATTGAGAGTGAAACATATGTATACAATATATTCTGACTTCAATGGAAACGTAAATTGATACTGTGACTTATAGTTAATAGGAGTAGCTGCAGGATTCATGAGTGAAATATATAGCAATGTAAGATGTTCAGGATTCAGAGTAAACTGGTAGAATATTGACTCATAGATGCAAATGTTTGTTGCAGGTTCACAGTACATAATATTATATAGAGCTCTATGTCAGTAATAAGCAGAGCAGCACAGGTGATAGACAAGTTGCAAGTTTAAGGCATTAAATACTGATTGTGCATATATTGGAGAATCACAGGAAAGCTGTTTAACTGAACACATAGATGCAGAGTTCTGAATATATTAACATATTTGTAGGAGGATATTTAAGCTATGACAATTTGTAGCAGAGAATAGTTATAAAGTTCTGAGTAAGATGCTGTTTTAGTAATTAGAGAGTGATTATAACCAAATGCATACTTGTAATTTAGAATAAGTTCATAGTTTGTTAAGTAGCAGTGTCCAGGAAACAAAATGGATTTATATGGATACTTGCGATTAGATGATTTTAAGCATAGCTCAAAGGAAAGGCTGTAGTTTGAATATGCTGGAACAGTCACAGACCTCTGTTCTGGAACAAAACTTTAAAGCTAATGCAATGCACATTAGGCCTGAGAGGATTTAAAAAGAGGCTGAAGAAATCAGGTGCATGAATGATTAATTAATTTGGCAGGTAAGATGAATGCAGATACTCTCCAAACAGTATGATTGTCAGTAGCAGGCAGTCTTAAAGGGACAGTGATATCAGGCAGGCATATGTTACAATATGGTAGTATTTGTCGGATCATAAGAATTCAAGGCATTTGAGCTATGGTGGTACACCGTGACTCGCAGTAAGTACAAGTTCCAGTTTGACAATCAACAGGCAGAAATACACTAAATTTATACATAAGCTAAGTTGTAAGAATTAAACACTCCATCTAAAGAGCCATAAATAACATTGTAGTAAATTAAGGTAGCCTAAGGCTGACTAAAAACACAGAAGCTCCTAGGACTCCACACCAATACCCTAACGTTACGTCCCTAACATGTTTCACCGTAATCGCCTTTCTCAAAAGCAAAACAATATTAGTACATGTAGGGAGTCATCAGTGGAAGAGGAGTAATTGGTAGAGGATGAGGACACAAAAATGCTAACATTCCATAAACATCTTAAAGGGACATGAAACCCAAAAATTTTCTTTCATGATTCAGAAAGAGAATATCATTTTAAACAACTTTACACTTCTATTATTTAATTTGCTTCCTTCTCTTGTTATCCTTTGCTGAAAGATTTATCTAGGCAAGCTCAGGAGCAGCAGAGAACCTAGTTTCTAGCTGTTGATTGGTGGTTGCATATATATATATTGATTGTGATTGGCTCACCCATGTGTTCAGTTAGAAACCATTAGTGTATTGCTGCTCCTTCAACAAATGATACCCAGATAATGAAACAAATTAGATAATAGAAGTACTTTAGAAAGTTGTTTAAAATTACATTCTTTATCTGAATCATGAAAGAAAAAATTTGGGTTTCATGTCCCTTTAATGATAGGATCAGAGAACACAAATTCCCACACAAAGAACATATTGCACTAATGGAGGCTATTGTACAAAACCAGTGAAAGAGTGGTGAGACATATATGTGTGAAATTGTTCATATAAACTAGTATAATTTAGAAGATTAGAACATAAATGCAAAGTGTCCTCATAATTATACAAATTACGCCCATGGAACACACATTGAACACTTATATCTTTGCTAGGTATGTGATGACCATTGTGTAAAAAAAATACATTGATCCGTTTTTAAAGAAAACATGAGTGAGCAGGCAAAACACATTTCTTTTATTTCTTATAAGATTCATCTTCAACTGTAGGTCATAACAGAATGGCACAATCATAAAACATGGCAATAAATAAAACAATGAAATGACCCCTGTTCAAAAGTCTGCATACCCTTAGTTCTGTGTAATATTGTGTATTGCCCGCTTTAGCATCAATGACAGCGTGTAGTCTTTTGTAATAGTTGTCTATGAGTCCCCAAATTCTTGCAGGTGTTATAGCTGTTCATTCGTCTTGGCAAAATGCCTTCAGGTCTTGCAAAGTCTTTACTCGTCTTGCATGAACCGCACGTTTGAGATCTCCCCAGAGTGGCTAGATGATATCAAGGTCAGGAGACTGTGATGGCCACTCCAGAACCTTCACCTTTTTCTGCTGTAACCACTGAAGGTTCAACTTGGCCTTGTGCTTAGGGTCAATGTCATGCTGGAAAGTCCAATAGCGTCCAATGCGCAGCTTTCCTGCAGAGGAATGCAAATTGTCTGCCAGTATTTTCTGATAACATGCAGCATTCATTTTGCCATCAATTTTCACAAGATTCCCCATGCCTTTAGAGCTCACACCACCCCACAACATAATTGAGCCATCTCCATGCTTCACAGTGGGGATGGAATTTTTTACACTATAGGCCTTGTTGACCAATCTCCAAACATATCGCTTATAGTTGTGACCATAAAGCTCTATTTTAGTCTCGTCACTTCCAATTACAGTGTGCCAGAAGCTGTGAGGTGTGTCAAGGTATTATCGGGCATATTTTAACTGGGCTTTTTTGTGGCATCGGGGCAGTAAAAGCTTCTTTCTGGCAACTCGACTATGCAGTTCATTTTTGTTTAAATATTGTCGTATTGTGCTCTTTGAAACAACCACACCATCTTTTTTCAGAGCAGCCTGTATTTCTCCTGAGGTTACCTGTGGGTTTTTCTTTGTATCTAGAACAATTCTTCTGGCATTTGTGGCTGAAATCATGGTTTGGTATAAAGAGATCCCTGAATTTTCCACTTCTTAACAAGTGATTGAACAGTAGTACTGGCATTTTCAAGGATTTGGATATCTTTTTATATCCTTTTCCATTCTTTCCATTACCTGGTTATGCAGGTCTTTTGACAGTTCTTTTCTGCTCCCCATGGCTCAGTATCTATCCTGCTCAGTGCATCCACGTGAGAGCTAACAAATTAATTGACTATACACACAGACTAATTGCAATTTCAAAAACCACAATTGTGGGAAATGAACCTTTAATTGCCATTTTAACCATTGTGTGTCACCTTGTGTGTCTGTAACAAGGCCAAACATTCAAGGGTATGTAAACTTTTGATCAGGGCCATTTTAGTGATTTCTGTTATCATTATGATTTAAAAAGGAGTCAAACAACTATGTGATAATAAATGGCTTCATATGATCACTATCCTTAAATTAAATATTTTTTTAATGTTTCCAAAATCAATGCCAAAATCTCATGGTTTCTGCCAGGGTATGCAAATTTTAAGCACAACTGTATATTGTGTGTTATATTTATACATTATATTGTAAAAAAATACAGTATAATGCATATATATAACATACCATATACAAATGCACAGTATACCCACAATGTCCGCCCGACATTTAATAAATCTACCCCCTAGATTTAATTACAATGCATTAAATTTACTTGTTTTAGGGTAGCAAATCTATTATCTCCTTAAACAAGACGGACCTACTAAAGGGACAGTAAACACCTTGAGATTTTTATATAAAATGTTTAGTTATGTGTAAAGAAACTACTTTGCAAAATATTTAGATGATTTATTTTGCCCCTTGTCATGAAACTTAGCTCTGAATATTAAGCAAATTCTAATTCTCAGAACATGGAATGGACACTGCCGGCTTCTCACGACTAACTCTGCTAAATATCCTCCCCTAGTTGCCTTTATCAGATTACAACTGCAAAACAATGCAGTCCAGATTGACTCCTCCAAAAAAGGCAAATGTTGGTTGGAATTTGGCTAATGTAAAATGTTAATATGTTTTTGTTTTTCGTTGTTTAAAGGGATACAAAAATCCAATTTTTTTATTTTATGATTCATAGAGCATGCAATTTTAAGCAACTTTCTAATTTACTTATTATCAATTTCATCTTTGTTCTCATTGTATCTTTGTTTGAAAAGCAGGAATGTAAGCCTAGGAGCAGGCCAACCTGGGTAGCCCTTGCTGAATGTTGGCTAAATGATAACCTCCCTGTCAATGTCCACTGTTTAAATATAACATCATCCCCCATGCTTCAGGAGCAAATTCACTTTCTTAATGAAAACAGACCAAAAACAGACACAAACATTTAATGAACTCCTAGATAGAGGTTTTAAAGCTATAGAGCATAAATTAGCAGAGAATAAATAAATGTTAAATTAGCCAATTTTTCAATACACCATCATAGGGTTCTGTTATATTTTTCAAAACACAAATTACCTGACAAGACAGCCACAGTTTCAGTACAAAATTGCCCCATCACAGCCTCTTCAAGGCTGCTTAAGATTTATAAGCAAGAGAGAAATATAGTTTTAAAATGATAAAATGTGTTTCATATATTGTTCAGTTGTGGAGCATAATCGATTTGTTATTTTTAGTTTGTTTTTTAAAGGATTTTTTAAATTTTAATTTTAATTAGAAAATAACCTTGATATAGAAATGTTCCACATGCAGTCTCTTTAAGAGTCGGGGGTGGTTATAAGCATCTGACATTATTTTGAAGGTACAGGGAACCTTTATCAATTTTATGTACATTTTTTAACCATAGGGAAAAAAATCCTGTTATATTTTTGTGAACAAGATTATTACATTTTCTTTGGTGCAATTTGTTAACAAAAGCAAATAATCAACCAACACTTGGCTTATTTTTGGAAGAGAATTAGGTCTTTTGTGTGCAACTTACAATGCCACAGTCCTCATAGTTATAAATAGTGGCCTATTTTGCACACAATATCATTTGAAGGGAGATTGCATAATCAATCCTGAAAATATACATTTTTGTTTTGCCAGTCTTACAGTGTTCACGTCAAGCAAAATTATCCAAAAAAAACTAGATGACGCCATACAGGCAATATGCAATGAGCAATCTATTGTAAAGTATAGGCATTGCTGTCTTAGATCATTGTGATAAATATAAAAATTAGTGGCTTGGAGCAGGTATAATGTCAAAATACACCTGCTGGCAATATAATGTATGTTTTTGAAATATGACAGTGACTTATGTGTTGCTATATGTAACAGTATCTATTAATAAATAATGCTACAATATTCAGTTTGTATATTTCTAAAAGAATTGAATCCTGCCAGTGAAAGAGAGGGGAGGCATGAATGTGTAAAAAAGTCTGACATAGATTGATCGATACATAATACAAACATATATGCCAAGCTACCTCATTGTAATACAAGTTAGATCCATGAAATACTTAAAGGGACAGTAAAGTCAAAATTAGACATTCATGATTTAGACAGAATATACAATTTAAAAAACTTTCCAATTCTTGTGAACTGCTTTTGCAATGCCGCTTCCTGCAGAATCGCTAGCAGGAGGTGTCAATCAGCCCGATCGTATGAGATCGGGTGGATTGATGTCCGCAACCTCAGAGCAGACGGACAAGTTATGGAGCAGTGGTCTTTAGACCGCTGCTTCATAACTGCTGTTTCTGGCAAGCGTGAAGGCTCCCGCGGAAACAGGGGCATAAAGCTCCATTCGGAGCTTGATAATTTGGCCCCTTTAAATCATTACACATGCACTTTCTAATTGTTAAACCAATAACTTTATATCATTGCAATGTTACAACAAGCCCTCCGTGAGATAGCGATCAACATCACCAGTACAGATCTAGTTTTATCATTTAGAAAGCTGACACTTTGTGATTGAGCATATCATTTTCTGATAGAGCCTCCTGCTCATTTCTCAGCACTATTGCTTGTCACTCTAGCAATTTCTACAAAAGGTATCAGAACTTGATGACTGGCTGTGGATTGGATACAAAATTTCAATTTTATCTTCTGCCTTCAATGTAGAAAACTCATTATCACATATTTGGTGACCAAGAAAAATGTGAGTTGATTGGCAAAACATAGGAGATTTTAATTGGTTTCTGAAAAATAAAAGACAAATCCATCGAATCAGTGAAGTAGGAAACTATTCAATACTTTAACCAATGCATAATAATAATTGTTATTCTTTTTAAAGTGTTTCCCTGCCATAGCAGCTATTACCTAACTTAATGGTATTCAGTTTATTGACTTCAGAAGAATGAAACGCTGAGCTGGCCTTGCTAGGATTTAGAACAGTAACCCTGAGATCTGAGCAGGTATTACAGTTACTGCCAATTAACCAGTGAGTTGCCCCATGGGTATAAATGCAACTTACCTGATTTGTAATAAAGGTTGGGGGTTTTTTTTTGTAAAAAAAAATGTTTTACAGACATATAGATGCCCCTATAAATACCCCACTAAAATATATGGAAATTTGAAAGCATTTTCTCATTACCATAGGTTTAGTTGAATGACTGTACTTTATGACTAAGGAGCTATTTGGCTATCTATGATAAAACAAATGGTGCCACATTTTTAAAAAAGGCAACCCTTGTCAACGTCGCTAGTTACCAACCATAAGGACATTTAAAGGGATAGATACTAAGAGCTTGAAATTATTGGCAATGTATGGGATGGTCCTAGTGTGTTAGTTCTGTCCCTTTGTCTGTTATGTTTGTATTATTGGCCTAGATTCAATAAAACCGGTATGGGAAACTAAAATATTGGAGAAAGAAAACTCACCTCAATAACAAAGAATTTGAACGCACCCCTCATTCTAGCCACAAGTTGTTAGTGTAAAAAAAAAAAAAAAAAGAAGAAAATGGAATTAAATCTTGTAAGAGTTCACTTCTTGGCACATAGAACATAGAAGGATAATTCCATCACAAAAATTCTGCCTGCTGAGCCAATGTATAGGTGAACAATATTGGAAACTGCTCTTAAATACCCTGGAAGGACCACGACCAGCTCCTAAATACACTTTTTGTTCTCACTAGCAAATCAGTTACAAACATTTACATAAACCACAAAATGTGTATCATAAGTGTGGCAGTAGAAGTAATTGCTTTTCTGTGTTGCTAGTGGTTCTCATTTGATGCTCACAAAGCTATTGATGTTAATGGCAGGAACACACGCTAGGAAAAATAAAGGTGAAGCAATTTTCAATGCATTTCAAGCCCCTTGGTAACATTACAAGTTTCTATGAATCTAAACAAATGAAAATGAAGTGGTCCCAAACTCAGCCCAAAAAGCCTAAGAAATAGATCAAATAATGTAAGTGTTATTTTCTGGGGTGACATGGGATAACAAAGGGAAATTGGATTTTGTTTCTCTTAGAAGAAGCAACATATTTAAATAAGTAGTAGAAATTTAAGACGTCTGACCAACATTACCAATACCACCTTCAACCCTTGATATTGAACTTTACAGCAGCTGTTCGACTATCACCTCTTCCCATGCTAGACTACAGGACGTCTGTCGTGCAGCACCTACCCTCTGGAACACTCTCCCTCATCCTGTCAGACTTTCCCCTAATCTTTCTTCTTTTAAATGCTCCCTGAAGACTTTTTTGTTCAGAGAAGCCTACCACCCAACTCAATAATACATTAATTTCACTTACCTAACATTTCCCTCATCTAACTATGCCTTAACATCTTTCTCAATCTTGCAGTCCTCACCTCCTGTTTCTCAACCTCCTACCCTTCTAGATTGTAATTTCCCATGGGAATAGGACCCTTAATTCTTCTTGTATGTGTTTCTAAAATGTTATATTGTCTCTTACAAGTTTTATATCATTGTTTTATTTAAATGAATTGTACCCATGGACAGCGCTGTGGAATATGTTGACACGTTTTAAATAAAGTATAATAAAAATAATAATTATAGGGTCTGGAGCCATCTCAGATGACAGGGGTATTGATCATTTCCAAAACAGCTTGTAAAGATACTAGTAAAAACAAGTTATACAAAAATAGAGATAACCACTCAACTAGGGATAGACAGAGCTCAGTAGCTTGCTGTATGGGTTGGTGACCCAGACAGTGTCCAGTCTCTTAAGCCCACTTGTGCTTTTAATATAACAGAGCTTTCCTGAAGTATATTAGTGGGATCCCATAAATAAGGTTAGATCCACCTCAAAATTCCAGCCAATTTTCTTCTGAACTAATGATTTGTGCAGCAAACATCACATGTATATTTGAGCCTGTATGGGCATCATCGGTAGAGGCGCAACTATATCCCTCTAAGGCACAGCAGTCTGGGGTCCATGGGCAGAGCTCAGTAGATTGCCTTATAGAATGATGTCCACTCAGGGTGCAGCCTCTTTTAGCCCACATGTATTTTAGACAGAAGATAACTTTCCTAAAGTATTTCAGTCCAATTTCATCCATAAAACAGTTCAACTCTGAAATATCAGGTAAATCTCTTCTGAACCACTAGTTCACTGTGCCATAGAGGGTTAGACTGTCCTTATTGATTGATGTACTACAGGACAGTTATCTTATATGAAAGGCAAGTGGGCTGTGTGGGAGCCATTCCATATGGCAAGATACTAAGTTCTGTGTGTCTTCAATTAAGTACTTGCCTTTGCTATTTATTCTATTCAAATAGAAGATAGTTATGAGCTTTCACAGATTTTCTGGGGAAATAAAAAAATAGAATTTTCTGAACATTAAAATATTAGTGGCAACATGTACAGCAGAGGAGAGATGGTTGATGTACACCTGAACTGTGCATGAATTTAAAAATGGTTCCTTATTGGATTAAAAGAAGTGGATGTTTGTGTTTAGTTAAAAAGAGCAAGATGTATGAGGGTAAATCTCTCCATTTTCTGGACTCTCATGGATGTAGTCCATATTTGGCAAATAATATGCTTGAATTTAAAAAACTGAAATATTTTGCAAGAGGGTATAATATTTTTTGAAGGGACATTGTAACATATTAAAAAATGTCTCTGTTTACATTCTCAAAATGTAAAATATGTTAACTGTAATTATCAAATTACAAATATGGGCTTAATTGAAAGATCTGCAGATGCCACTTTAGAGCTCTTGTGGTACAGATTCACTCTTGTGAACCTGCCTCAGGAAGCTAAGAACCTGCCCACTAGCTTAAAGATTACAGATGACAAACATCATGGACTCATTCATCTGGAATGATTGACAAGCTCTGCACTCATGCAATTGGATGTAAGAGAGCAGGGGGTGTGCTGCACAAGAATTTTTTTAGCAATCTATCAGTGGCCCTAAGCAGGGGTGGTGGGTTACCTGTGCCACCTTTTGTTATACATCAATTCAAGCATTATAGCTGCTAAATTCATTATTTTGTGAATACTGGGGTTTATTTTTATTTTGCTATTTTTGAAGAAAGAAAATTGCATTCTTGTGGATTGTTGTTTTACAAATTATCTGAGATAGTTACTGTCTTACTAAAATCTATCCTAAAGGCTTATTGATTTTGGAGCTTTAAACAATATGTGCACGTGTCAAGAATTTACAGTAACTTGTCTTTCATGACTGATCTGTGAATGTATTACTCTTATCATTCTTATTTTCATTGTCAGAAATTCTGACATTCCAATATAAATTTAGATCTGCTTCCAACACGAGCGGATGTCACAATTCAATGTCAGATTAATAAAGCTGTGGATTTTGTTGACAATTGTAATATTTTAGATAAAGCTTGGCTAAGATTCGAAGAAATAGGAATTGGTTGAATGAGAAGAATGTACTGGACCATGGGGACACCTGCAATACAAATCTAGTACACATTTATAAAAAAAAAAAATAATGTTGATGCCAATGTTATTGTTTTGGTATTAGGGATGGGCAAATTTGAACACGTTCGTTTCAAATTTCAAATGTTTATACAACATTCTAACTTTTGTTTCGCATAATAGTATTTCTAATGCTTTCTTTAAATGTAATATTTAATTCTAATTTTTCTAATAACTTGATTTGAATTTTGCAATATTCGAATTCGAAAAATTTGAATCTATATATTTGTGTAAGTATTTCTAATGCTCTTTTTAAATGTAATATTCAAACTAGAAACATTTGAATTGATCTAATTTTATCTATTATGTATCAATTTGCTAAATTCCCTACCACATGAACTATTGAACTTCTGAATAATTTGTTTGCTAAATCAAATGTAACAATCCAGATTTAGAATGTGGATATTTGATAGAATTATGAACATTCGAAAACCAAGTAACATTCAAAAACTGGAAATAACATTAGATTACTAAATTTTAACTGATTTTCATTCTTATCAACATTCGATTGTCCAAAATTAATTTCCACAAGACTATTTATTCTACTAAACGAATTACACTTTCAGCACATTTGCCCATCCCTAATTGGCAATACATTTTTGCAGGCCTATGAAACACTTTTGTAATATAAAATGCCTAGTAAAATAAAAAAATTGAGTCCACTTTTTCTGACTTAAAATGGTGTGTGGGGAGTTCTATTACCACAAGAACTAAAAAAGCATAAACCAGACATCACAAGCCTAACCCTGCAACATTCTAACCAATCATTGAGCTAGATTTATAAATGCACATAAGGCAATATTCAAAAATTCAATGAACATTGATTCACCTATCTTTTCCAGCATTTTTTAAATGCGATATTGTGTGATTAATGTCGCAATTGAATTCTGAAATCACATTTCCCTATCAAATAATATTTTAAATGATATGAGAATCTAATTCCATGTTTTAAATGAATTGGAAGTAAATTCTTGCATTAATGTAAGTGTTTTGAAACTGAATTGTGATTTTATCAGTTGATTTCACCACGTTAATTAAAGGTATATTTGAAAACAGTATTGGTTTTATAATCCTTTTTCTTAAAGGGGACACTGAACCCAATTTTTTCTTTCGTTATTCAGATAGAGCATGCAATTTTAAGCAACTTTCTAATTTACTCCTATTATCAATTTTTTTTCATTCTCCTGGTATGTTTATTTGAAAAGCAAGAATGTAAGTTTAGATGCCAGCCCATTTTTGTGAACAACCTGGGTTGTCCTTGCTGATTGGCCAGCACCAATAAACAAGTGCTGTCCATGGTTCTGAACCAACAATTTTCTGGCTCCTTAGCTTAGATGCCTTCTTTTTCAAATAAAGATAGCAAGAGAACGAAGAAAAATTGATAATAGAAGTAAATTAGAAAATTGTTTAACATTGCATGCTCTATCTGAATCATGAAAGAAAAAAATTGGGTTCAGTGTCCCTTTAATTCATGTTGCATGACTTTTGAATGTTAAAATAGACAGATTTATTTAAATAACTTTATTTAAATGGTTACATGTAAGTAATTGTTCAAATGTTCAATATTCTTACAAATATGACAAATAGATTTAGTACATCTGTTGTAGTTTTCGAGTTCACTCTCACCATAGAATTTTTTTTTCTTTAATTAACATCATGCAGTTTCTGAGCTCTGATATTTTGTTCCTTGCTCTGCAGTTTTTAGTCTGCTAACTCTTTTGTAAATGTGTAATACCACAGTATGCATTTTTCACTCATCTCAAAATCTGTTGGCTGATAGGGTTTTTTTATTTTGGGGTGAGCTTATTTTAAGGCGACTTTTGTTTTAGGATAGGCATAACTGGGGGGGGGTATTTTAGGTAGTGCTTTATTTGTTTGTTTTTTGCGATGCATTTTTTTTTGTTAAAGGGACAGTCTACACTATAGTCATTTTAAAATATTTCCTTACATTCAGCTGCAAATAGCATCTTTCACCCCTTTCTATATCATGCAGCAGGAACGGTAAAAAAAACTTATTTTAAAATGAATATTGTTTCTGGCCACTTTAAAATGGCTGCCAAGCTCTGCCCACTGAGGACATCACAATCTGGGCTGCATCTATGCACTCTGCTGAATAGCATTAACAGTCTTTTGAATCCAACTAGAGAGCCTTTTGTGATTGGGTGCTATATAATGAAAGATCGGGGTGTCATGAGTGGGTGGAGCTTGTCAGTTATATCATAGTGGCCAGAAACAATATTTATTTTAAAATACAATTTTTACCATTCCTACTGCATAATATAGAAAAGGTTCAGGAGGCTGTTTGCAGCTTAATCTAAGGTAAAACATTTAGATTACTAAAGTGTACACTGTCCCTTTAATTTTAGTTTTTGTTAATTTATGTAACTTAGGGGGGGTGAGGTAAGTGTTCTTGGGGAGGTAGCTGTTAGGTAGTTAAATGGTGTAGAGCTAGTTTGAGATGGGGGGTTATGATGGTTTAGGGGTACATAGTTATATTTATTATGCTTGGTGCTATATATTTAACAGGGATCCTTTACTTTAAATCGTCATTGTTGGTGCCAATACTGCTTGGAATATTTTGCAAGCATCACCACACACTGCTATGTATAGTACAACGCCTCTTGACAATGCTGCCTTTAAACAGTAATATAGGGACTTTTGAATATTTCGCCAGCATTCAAGACATTATGTTGGATCCCTTTTGAATATATCATTGCCTCGCAGCATATTCAATCATCAGGGCCACAGACAGAAGCTTCTGGCAGGGAACCCAGACGTGGTTGCCAGGCAACATTGCCCAAACCTATTTTTAGCAAAACCTCTAAAAACATGTTAACTATTTCCACCAATGACCCAATGCTATTGCTCAACTAATAAGAGCAACACTGGAAATATTCAGGACCCCTGTACATTTGGCAATAGGTGGGAACTCTTTGCTACTGGGAAGGCAAGAACTCAAAGTGATTTACCAAAAAAAATGTATACACAACAATGAAAAGGTTCTATTTCAAATGCTTACTAGGAAATAGTAGTTCTTTGCATGAACCTGCTGCATCCACTCCCAGACTCATCCATTCACAAGTAATTCCATTATGAGCTACCAAACAAGGCTCAAACTGAATTCCATAGGACACCTGATGCAGGAACCAGAAGTGACTGTTGTACACGGGTTTAGGAAAATATTTAAACATTTATTGAAATAAATATTAGAAATACGAATGTTGTTGTCCCAACAAGAATGTAGATGTGGACATTGTCTCTAAAAAGATTATATCTGGTCAGCCTGGCTATGACCCCCACTACTAATCTTTTCCAGCAAGTCACTGGCTGTTCCGTGTTTTTTGGGACACAGTTGGCAAATCTATTTGGTTCCTGACATTCATATACACATGCAGAATATTTAAGATTGTGCACTTTTTGAAACTCAACATTTCAATCTTGCAAAAGGTGTGTCAGTTGTGAAATGTGCCAGTGCTGATAAATATCCCTTTTCTGTTAAGTTTTTAATGCACATTTAATACAATAGTCAGATTATTAATTCTCCACCAATGAACACTAATACATTAGTCTACAATGTGCACGTGCTTGTATATGTTTATATAGCTTTATTTAATTTTTTAAATCAAAATATGCAAATAATCATGCTTAATTTCTCAATTTTCATAGGCACATTAAAATGAGAAGTTGGGCTTCATATTTACCTTAAATTGGCAGTCTACTCCAGAATTTTTATTGCTTATAAAAATAGATAATCTCTTTATTACCCATTCCCCATTTTTTTTTTTTAATAAAAAACACTGTTACATTAATATACTTTTTACCTCTGTGATTACTTTGTATCTAAGCCTCTGCATTCTGCCCCCTTATTTTAGTTCTTTTGATGGACTTGCATTTTAGCCAATCAGTGCTGACAACTCGGTAACTACACAGGAGTGAGCACAATGTTATCTATATGGCACACATGAACTAGCACTGTCTAGCTGTAAAAAATGTAAAAATGCACTGAGATAAGAGGCGGCATTCAATGGCTTTGAAATTAGCATATGAGCAAACCTAGGTTTAGCTTTCAAACAAAATACCAAAAGAACAAATCATATTTGATGATAAAAGTAATTGGAAAGTTGTTTATTAAAATTGCATGCCCTATCTAAATCATGAAAGTTTAATTTTGACTTTACTGTCCCTATAAATGAAAAAAACACTTAAAAACTAAATTTATCAAACAAATTTTCTTTTTGTCAGCTGATTTGTCAGCTGATTTTTTTCTGGTAAAATCACTGTATAAGTAATTCTACTTATTACATGCAATCATATTTGCTAGAATTGAACAGTTTTTTTCAAGATAAAATGAACGAAGAATAAACTTATAGTGTATGTATAGTTTTCCTCCAGACACGCTCAGCAGTACGGGAGCATTTTTGCAAATAGCATGTTTGCTGAGAGTGCCAGGGCTGTAACTGACGGCGTGATTTTTTGCGCAGTTGGTGAGGGGCAAGTGTGTCTAGTGCAGAGGCGAGAGTTTTGTTATAGTGGGTTGTTGCGAGATCAGGGCAGCAAAGTTGTCAAGGAATTTGACAAGATCAGGGCAGTAAAGTTGTCAAGGAATTTGGAGGTCGGTCCAGGAGGGCGATATATGACTGCCACTTTGAGGGAGAAGGGGGAGAACAGGCAAATACAATGGACTTCAAAGGAGGGGAAGGAGAGAGATGGGAATGGAGGTAGGTACTGATAAGAGCAGGAGGGGGAGAGCAGGATCCCAACACTGCCGCCATGTTTCTCACCTGGCCTAGGGGTATGGCTAAAGTGAAGACTACCATGTGTGAGATCAGCAGTGGAAATGGTCTCGGAAGAAGATAGCCAGGTTTCGGTAATTGCTAAAAGGGTGAAAGCATTTGAAATAAACAGGTCATGAATGGTTGTAGGTTTGTTGCAGACAGATTGAGAGTTCCATAGTGCGCAAGTGAAAGGAGTGTGCGTGTATGGGATGCATTGGATGGAAATGAGGCTATGTGTGTTGCTTTTGTTAAAGTTTCTATAAGGAGTGTGTGATTGGGTAATGGTGGGAATGAGGGTGGGCCCAGGATTTGGAGAGATGTCACCTGATGCTAATAGCAGCAAGATGGAAAGTAAGAGTAGGTGAGAATGAGATTTATAGCAGTGTGGGCATTTTTGTGAGGTGGTGCAGTTTATTGATATAGATTTTAAAATAGAAAGTAGTTCATGAGAGCTAAGGTAAGGAGAGTAAAGGAGAGAGGGGCCTATATAAACTGCATGTGGAGAAGGCCGGGTAAGGTATGAGCATCTGAGCTTGCTTGTGGAATAGAGATGAGACGGTTAAAAGGAAAAGCAGTCCTGAAAACATTGCAGAATGTTAAGTACAAAAGATTGTTTTTTAAATGAAAATATTTAGCTTGCCTCAAATCTTCCTCAAATTTTGTTTAATCTTGTCAAATTCTTAGTGCTGCCACTTAAAGCTGGTCACTTAGACAGATGTGAGCTTAGTGAGATGGAATACTCTGCAAACGCTCAGACCCCAGCAAACGCTACCCCTTAGCTGGTCTGAAATTTATAGGGCTTTTACAGATAGCTAATATTACTAAAGTTAATTGATTGGAGACAGGGAGATAAGTTACACCCAGGTGAGGAGACTAAGAAATACAGCAAGATCAGAGGGATATATTTAAGAAAGGAAATTATGTGGGAATAAATAGTTAATTAATTAGTTACCAGTAAATACAAACAATGTGTCATAAAAGAGCTAAACAATGAACTGGTACACCAAGGCATAGATCAGACATTGTCATTGATTAGAGACGTGAAAAAGACCCTGTCTACGGGTTGAAACGCGTTGCTCTGCTTTGTTCTGTTTTTGTCTCTCTCCAGCCTCCGTAGGTGCAGTTTCCCAGTTACCTGTGTGTAAAGGTGTTTGCATTTCTCCATGCTGGGCTGAATTTTCTGCTTCCTGCGGTTTGGAGTCTTATGCCACTGAGAGGAACATATAGGATCTAACCACCGATCTCCGGTGTAAATATAAGTGAAAACCTTATATTGTTGCCTTTTCTGCCGTTTTATTGGTCTTCCTCATCTCGTTCCAGCTCTCATTGAAGATCAAAATCCTCCTTCAAAATCTGGGCTAATTAAAAAACCACCACATCGAATCTTACAAGGAAATCGATTACAATCACACTCTTCACATTGTTACATTTGTATTGTATATTATACCACATTGCTGCTATTTGTATACTACACTTCAATTTTGTGCCTGATCAGCGCTATCGTGTTTGTAAAATACATTGTATTTCATTTTGTTTCACATATGTAATTAAATTTATACATTTTTATTTCTTTGTTGTTAGCACTTTTTTGGTTGATCCAATCTGCACCAGGTGTTATTATTTGCACATATATTTGGCGTTATATGCTCAATAAGCTATTATATATATTTTTTCTATTTTAAGCTGTTTAGCGCCTGTGTTTTTTTAATCCTATGGTCTCTTTTTAGATTCCATAGTATTCTCTTTATCTCACTTTTCTAATAGAGGTTGGGAGTTTCCTCTTAATCACCACAGGTATAATAGGTTTCTTTTTTGCGCAGTTAACCCTTTGCTCTCTCTTTTTGTTTTTCATTGATTAGAGACACATTTTTCTTGCCACAAATGCATCTTAAAGTTGGGGTAGTAATAGATAACAAGCTAAAGATGGGCACACAATGCAAGGCAGTGACTTCTAAGGCTAATAAGATACTAGCATATATTAAGAGGCATTGATGCAAGGGAAGAAAACATAATTATGTCACTATATAAATCCCTGGTAAGACCTCACCTTGAGTATGGTGTGCCCTTCTGGGGACCAATTTAAAAGAAAGAGATTGCAGACTTAGAAAAAGTTCCGAGAAGGGCCACAAAGCTAATACGCAGAATGGACTGGGTCTATTTTCTCTAGAAAAAAGTCACTTGAGAGGTGACATGATTACTTTATATAAATATATTCAATGCCCATATACAGAGATGGCAGAAGTTCTGGTTGTTCCAAGAAAATTGTTTGTGACAAGAGGTCACAATTTAAGGCTGGAGGAAACGGAAACATTTTTTCACTATAAGAGCAAAAAAATTGTGGAACTCATTTCAAAGGAGGTAGTGAAAACCAATACCTTAGATACCTTTAAAAATAGTTTGGATACATTTCTGGTAAGAAACAGAATCCAGGGATATGATTGCTTGTGTTAAATGGGTCACATTTTTAATGGGGTTAATTTAAGCTCAACTAGAGCTTTTTTTGTAAGTATATTAGATTTGTATAGGTTGAACTTGACAAACTTCTGTCTTTTCTAAAAGTTATCTACTATGATACTATGTTATATAACAAATAGTTGCAGTTGCCTAAAACAAAAGAAACCAAGCAAAGAAACAAGAGCACCACTCGCAAACATAGTCACTGCTCACCCTTTTGAACGTGTTTCAATCAACTTCTTGCATCTGGATTAATGTTAAAGACGGTACGGATATATTTTGGTCATAGTTGATCACTTCACAAGGTTTGCACAAGCTTCTGTCACTACATCAAAATCGGCCAAAACAGTTGCTGATTGTATATTCATTGACTATGCACTTAAATTTGGATTCCTCCAAATAATTCATCATGATCAAGTAGCAAAGTTTAAAAACCAACTAGTCGCTCAACTGAAAAAGGGTTGTGGGAGTGCTGGATCAAGAACCACACCGTACCATCCTCAAGGAAATATACAAGTCGATGTTTAAATCAAACTTTACTCCAGATATTTTAAAACCTTGACTGAGCAACAGAAAACCAATTGGAAAGAATCCCTGAATAAACGTACCTTTGCATATAACAGTGCACCATGGGAGGTTACAGGATTTTCACTGTTCTGTCTACTGCTTGGAAGATCACCAAGGTTACCTGTTGATCTACTGTTTGGTCTGACTACAGAGACAGAAACTATTGACAAAAAAGTGTATGTGAAGAAATGGAAGCAGGAAATGCTGGAAGAGTATGAAATCCCCAGAAAGAATGCCAAGAAGTCAGCAGAACGGAATAAGAGAAACTATGATCAAAAAGTGAAAAGCACAGTGTTACATCTGGGAGACCATGTCGATGTACAAAATGTAACACCCAGAGGAGGAACAGGGAAACTTTGCAATCACTGTAGTATGCTGAGTTGGAGAAGATAGCCCAATTTATGAAGTAAAACCAGAACAAGGAAGAGGAGGATCCAGAGATCTGAACCACAATATGTTGTTGACTTGTGATTATCTGCCATTGGAAGTAGAACTCAAGACAGAGTCAAGGATAAAGAGAAAAGTGGGTATAGAAAAAATGTATGTATGATAGAGGCGCTACTTGAAGCTCTAAGTGTTAAAAACTAAGGGACCGGGGAAAATAAGGTAGTCTAAATTTATTAGTCTAAATTATAATCAACTTTGTTGGGATGTGAAAGATTCAAATATGGAACAGTAAAAATACAAAATACAAAATACAGTAACAGACTAGGATATAAATAGGATTAGGGAACACAGGGTATTCAATATAGATATTGGTATTTCTTATCTGATGGAAAATGGAAAAAAATGTTTTTACTAGCCTAATATGATACTCGTTGATACCCAAAACCGCAATCTAACACTCTAGATGATATAGAAGTTTAGAGATCGAGTGGAATTATAAATACATTTTACTAATTAATACAAACAATAATTCGACACATATAAAATCAATAATAGTATTACATACAATACAATAGAGGATACTAATTCAATGGAGGATAATAATTCATTAGAAATGCTAAGTAAAAATGGAGAGAGAGCCCAGGTGTAATATATAAAAAATGTTAAAAGTTAGGATATCCAAAATTCATAAAATGTCAACGGGGTGTTCCCAAATGGATATGTAAAGTTAATTATTTGGATAAAAACAAGTAGCAATCTTATAACATTGCATACAAAGTATCTTCTGAAGGCAGCACTGTTTCAAATGAATAATGTCAGTCTCTATTTGGAACAATAACGTTCTTATACAGAATATCTTCTTTCTATTGGCAATTGTTAGGTATACTAGTAGTGGCCAGCCACTGTTATACTTTGCGTTGGTCCGTGCTGGAAAAAAGGTATTCAAAACACCTTATAACAATAAGGGGAAAAAACAAAGAAATCTGTACCTTGAAGTGAGTCTCTCTTAGCCCGCTTTGCAGGTAGTCTCATCTTTTCTTGTGTGTAATTTGATTCAGAGTAATTTCCGATGTTGAGGCTCCTGGTGATAGTTGTTTTTGTGACCCGGTATTTTTCAAACTTGCGCAAGTTACCTTATAACCGGTGGTTTTCTCCTGCACTTAGTACTCCATTGTACGCAGGTGGCGATCCGCTTTTGACCAGTAGTTTTCTCCTGCACTTAGTACTCTGTTGTATGCAGGTAGCGATCCACTTGTCAGACTTTATTTCTCGGTAATACCGGAAGGCAAAAGTTCACCTCTGGGAGGTAAATCATAGGAGGTAAAGTTTCTCACAGCAAATGGTTCTAACACAGCTTCCGTTGTTGACTTGTGATTATCTGCCATTGGAAGTAGAACTCAAGACAGAGTCAAGGATAAAGAGAAAAGTGGGTAAACCAACACTTGTAGACAAAGATGATCCAAGTTCAGAAGAAGATGAAGATAAAGACTATGGTTATTACTACTTATATGTTATCAAAAATAAAAAATCTGTGGAAGAAAATATTGAGTTAGAAAATACAAACTTACCAGATGTCCATCACAATGAGTCTGTAAAGAAAGAAAAGGGATTGGATCAAGAGACAGAAATCAATGAAGATGAGTCTGGAAACCTATGGGGAAAAGGAGAGTGTTATCAGGAGAACGTACCTCAACAGAAAGAGAATGAAACTGAGGATGAAGAACCTGCAGTAGTACCTGATGAGGTAGCAAATGTACATACTGTCCCAGTTGAAAGATACAGTGATTCTGAAAAGGGGTATAGATGGCGTAAAAGAGAGAAAAAACCACCAAAGACATTCATCTATTACTATCTGGGTTCTCCAACTTGTTATAGTATAGAGCACCAAAACATAATGCCTTAAAAGTATGAGCCCATGCTGTATGGAATACAAAATATGACTCAATGGGCATACCCAGTACAACAGAATCAGCCAGTATATATAGCCTGCACGGCCTCCATTGAGAAAGGCTCAGGTAAGAGCCGAAACGTTTGGATAAGGCTTTTTCCTTGTTCATTAAAGGCTTTTTGGATTCAAATCCCTGTTTGATTTGCCTGCTTTGGGGATCTTTGGGACTTTGGGCAGTAGCTGTGCGTGGGGTTCCTTGGGACTTGCTGTATACATTATTTAGCAGAGCACCAGAGTGATTGCTGGATGGTGTGTGCCGCTTCTCCCTACGCCTGTTTTATATATATATATATATATATATATATATATATTTATTATTTTTTTTTTTAAAAAAACAATGTCCATAGGAAGTACACTCTCACTCATCTAAACAACTGCTTCCAGGGTGGCAGCAAAACAAAAATCCAATTAATAACCACAGGCTTGCACTTCAAGTCTTTTACTAGTGTTATGACGTTGCGGTGGAAGAGGAATTTTTATTCCACGAAACGTGACAATACTGCTTAAAGATTTGAAAAGACAATAGGACGTGCATATCAAGAGCTCCTGGCATCTATATGCTATATATGACATAAATGGTGTTTATTAATACTTAAAAAAAAACTTTTTTACATTACTGAGGACTCATTTCTTGTACAGCCATACCAGGGAATATCGGAACTCATGGATAGTCACCTCTAACTTGGGACAGGTTCAGAGGGTTCGCCATGCCGGAGGCCCTAGACGCTTGGAGACTAGCTGTGACGCAGCTCCTTCATAATCATTATGCCAGCTTAACCCTTCTATTGAATGAATATTGTTCTGGCATAGAGGTAGCGGAGGTCACAAATACACGGCCAGCAGATCACCATGTCGCCCACAACATGCATCCTATTGCTGTACCTATTCGGCAGGGTAAATACACTGAAACTCATGATCCTGGGTTTGTGAACCGTTACTCTGACTCCACGTGGCAGAGAGATGTTTATACATACCGGGTTTGTGAATCGCCAAGCAGTACCCCAGGGAGTTGTGCTGTTGCAGACCTCGGCATGGAGCTGCAGGTAAGACCGTCATGTTATGTAGGGGAACTGTTCATGTCGCCGGCACCTTTTTTGAAAACTGCATATACAGCCTCCGCTGGTGGCTGCAAAGACATGACTCTTTCTTTGTTGTGCGGTACTGGGGTTGGGCTGAGTGTGACAAGGACACAAATATTGGCTACTGACATGTTGCAATGTGAAGGCAGCACTTGTTATCTTTATTGGGACTTTCTGGCTCAGGCTCCTGGTTCTCTGTGTGGTGTAGACTCACTGTTTTTCACTTGGGACCCAGGTGGTGAGCTTTTGCGAGTGGTGCCACTGACAGATCCCTGAAAAAGACTGAACCCTGTTTCTCCAAAGTTTGATATTGCCTAGAGAACTTTCCCCCGGCTATATATTTTGCAACAATTTTGTATGTCCCCTGCCGCAGGGCTATACAGTGATGTCCCTACAGGTCATGACAACACGCACCTGTGATTGTTTGGAACTACTCGGATTTTAATTAAAGGCCATGTGTTGTGAGCTACTGTGGACTTGTGTAACTACCTTTATTTACAGAACGGGTCACTTATTTCACTCCTAATAGTCGATCATTGGAGAGACTTTATGTTACATCTGCATTGGGGGTCACAATTTGTATGTTCGCCATAGATGTTCACAATTACTATTCCTTGCACTTTCAAATATACTCAACTATGTAAGCTCGCATATAAACCTCCTACATATCTTTCCTTACTGCGCTTAAGGTCAACACTTGCTGAGGTCTTTGAGTTACATATTATCCCCATGTAAAGTGAGATTATGTGGATAGTTTAGTTTAAAAAAAATGTACAAGGATAATGTTGCTTTTATGGGAGAATTAGATTAGGGTAATTAAACATATGAAACAGGCACCTTGTATTGTTGCTATTGTTTAGCTCCTCTATACTTTGAATACTGAGTCCTATTTTCCTATAGCATGGGCAGAGCCAGCGGCCAAGGCTGCCCCTTAACATTTATTATACACAGTACTGTAGCTGCTTTATAAGGTATAATTGTTTTGCCCCATCCCTTATAATAATAATATCCCTCCGTTGGTATCACCTAATTTGTACAGACGTGTGTCGTTTGTCCCCACATTTCATTTCATTTATATTTTATAGATTCTATGACACTTAGCTAGTTCTCTCTGACATGCTTATTAGTATGGTTATTAACCAATAGCGCTTATCTGTATACATTCTGTCCTGGGGCATAGGGCCCGTGCCCCTAGGTCTGAACTTTATTGAACTTTATTGCTAGTGTGTCATAGTGAAGCCTCTATATGGTATTGACTACATCTTTCCATTATAGTTTACTGATCAACTCAAAGAAAATGTACCCCACATTGGATCTCCACCCCCTACAGTACTTCTATGCTAACTTCCCCATGGAGGTAACCGTTAGCCCTCTTCCCAATTAATAAAGCAAAATAAGGGTTCGGCTATATGGAGTTCAACTCATGGTTGATACTGCTGGATAAAATGTCTATACCATATTTAGTTGACAATCTCACCATATCACTATATGCCAACTATGTGACCTAGATGTCTAACTTAATATTTCTGTTGCTCCCATAAACAATTTCTACTCTTTTTTTTATTATATGTAGATATAGCTCCCCCCTCCCACCAATACACTCTGGCATCCGTAAATATGCTTGATGTGTTTTAATGCGGTTTCCCTAGATAAATACCGCAAATGTAATCATATTTTTTCTTATTTATTGAAGTTTGAACCTCATGTCCCTGCTTCATATTAAATATCTGTGCATTCTATAATAAGAAATATATATATATATATATATATATATATATATATATATACTTTGAACCGCATGGTAGTTCTACTTCTACTTCAATAATTATTTCCCCCGCTATAAACGACATATATTATTCTTCTTTTCAACGCGGGAAAATGTTCTTTCACACAGTTTTAGTATAATATTACTTATATTCATTAAGGCAGCAACCTAAGTCATTCAGAAATTGTAACATCCTTGTGATGTTTTTTCATCTTCATATTAGCAGGTTGTTTATGTTTAGTTCTCTCTGTTGTTGTTACTGCATTTCCCTATGCAACACTTATGTAAAGAATTGGGCCCAAGAGGTCTTAAAGGCTCATTAAGGGAACTACTTCTAAGAAAAAAATATGAGGTTCCTTCTTTTTTTTTTCTTTTGATTGTTAAATACTAGGCTACAACAATAAAATGGATTGTAAACATATGTTAGGATATTTGATATGTACTAAGCTCAAGGTACTATGGAAATGGAGGCAGCTCTATGTTTATTTTGGATACATACTGTAAAATGTTGTTGTACTACGATTTATACCTTGTTTAAGATGATAATTGTTTGTAAGCCTATATATGAACCTCAATAAAAATTATTAAAAAAAAAAAAAAAAAGATTTGAAAAGACCAGAGAGTGCAAGCCTGTGGTTATTCATTTTATATATATATATATATATATATATATATATATATATATATACATACATATATAAAACGGATAATACAGGACAAATGGTTAATTTAAATAAGTGATTTAGCTCAAAATACTATTACATATTATCAAGTACTTTAAGGGTACTGTTTTCTGTCACGTGACTTCGTGGTATATTACAAATGTGATATATATTTATTGGTTATCTATGGCTTGATATTATACGGATCAGAGATGTAGCTTCTTTTTTTGTATATCAAATTTTGCTTGGATATTTATAAAAGAGTACTTGATTCCCTATCTTTTGTATGGTTCATTAATTTACATGCCCCTTTTCTTCCCTTATAGTCTTTAGTATGATATATATATAAAGAAGTCCTGACTGACTCATCAACACCCAGCTCAAACCGTGCGTTTAACCTAGGAACGTGAAATTTGTAAGGTACGTTGGTTTTATGAAGTAGGCACCCACTAAGGAAGGATTTTTGGAAATTATGTCCCTAAGGTGGTAAATAATGGGGGTGAATTTTTTAATGAGAATAGCTATATCTCAGAAATCAAAGATGTTACAGACGTGAAAATTGGTATATAGATTCTCCTTTAAAAATAAAGAAACATGTTTTACCATTTCCCTAAAATCCACTTAAGGGGGGTGATTTATGAGGATACCTATATATGAAAAACCGAAGATGTTACAGATGTGAATATTGGTATTTGGATTCTCCTTTAAAAAATAAAGAAACATGTGTTTTACCATTTCCCAAAATCCATTTAAGGGGGGTGAAAAGGGGGTGGGGTTTTGATTTATGAGGATACCTATATCTCTAAAACCAAAGATGTTACAGACATGAAAATTTGCATTTACATTCTCCTGTAAAAATAAAGAAATATGTGTTTCATCATTTCCAGAAAATTCACTTAAAGGGGGTAAAAAGAGGGGGTGATTTATGAGGATACCTATATCTCAAAAACCGAAGATGTTCCAGATGTGAAAATCGGTATTTACATTCTCCTTTAAAAATAAAGAAATACGTGTTTTACCATTTCCCGAAAATCCACTTAAGGGGCGGTGAAAATAGGGGGGTGATTTATGAGGATACCTATATCTCAAAAACCGAAGATGTTACAGACGTGAAAATTGGTACTCACTTTCTCCTTTAAAAATAAAGAAATACATGTTTTACCATTTCCTGAGAATCCACTTAAGGGGCGGTGAAAATAGGGGGGTGATTTATGAGGATACCTATATCTCAAAAACCGAAGATGTTACAGACGTGAAAATTGGTACTCACTTTCTCCTTTAAAAATAAAGAAACACGTGTTTTACCATTTCCTGAGAATCCACTTAAAGGGGGTAAAAAGGGGGTGGGTGATTTATGAGGCTACCTATATCTCGAAAATCGAAGATTTTACAGGCGTGAAAATTGGTATTTAGATTCTCCTTTAAATATAAACATTTTTTTTACTATTTTCCGAAAATCCACATAAGTGATTTATGAGGATACCTATATCTTAAAAACTGAAGATCTTAGAAAAGTAAATTATAATTTTAAATCTTTATTATAAAGTAAATTTACATGCTAAATTTCTTGCTCCTAACGTCAGTAGTTCTCTAGATATGGACATCACTAAAAAATGTAATACTCCTTTTTCACCTCTGACATTTGAGTCATAATATATAATTACAATTTAATATTAAAGTAATTGTAAACAGAATGATAATAACATATATTTGATATGCTGGACAGATGCCCTGTCCACAACGTAGCTGATTGGTGCCCATGTACGAGAAACACAGAGAATTAATGAAAACTCACGAAGTTCATGTCAGCTTGTTGTATACCAGTGTTTCTCAACCACGGTCCTCAAATACCCCTAACAGGACAGGTTTTTATTATAGCTGAACTAGAACACAGGTGAAATAATCAGCTGATGGGTGAGAGCAGGTTAGTAACCATGGTTACTGATCAGCTGATTATTTCACCTGTGCTTTAGTTCAGCTATAATCAAAACCTGGCCTGTTGGGGGTACTTGAGGACCGTGGTTGTTAAAACACTGGTATACGACAAGCTTTTCGTCTTGTCAAGACCGGATTGTCTTACCAGAATACCAGAAGATTTTCCGTTGGGCTGCGGCATCTGGGGCTCAAAAGCTACAATTTAGAGGGGGGATGTTGTATACTATTGTATGTTCATGATGCCTGTTATGCAATCTAGATTGTATGTTTCATATGCTTTAAGTGATTAATCTGCTCAGATAAAAGAGACATTCTAATAGTGAAACTCCTTGTCTTGTGTTTTATCTAAACAATATCTCCCTTCATCAGGTATGCTAGCTGGTGATATCACTCATCTGACAACTACCATTGTGTGAGGCAGCAACATATGGTATATTAATGTCCCATAGAAGACAGTAGCTGCAGATTTTTCAGCTCCCATAGGCTTTTTGTTTAGTTTTTATTTTTTTTATTTTTTTTTTGTTCTTTTTAACAATGGTGATTGCATACAGAAAATATAGGTGTTCCATGGAAGTTTCATAGGTGTAGTTACATCACAAACGGGGAAAGTCACGTAATATAGGTACTGCAAATATTTAAATGTTTAGATTCAGAGACACAATCTAAGAGTCTAGATGTGAGGATAATAAGGATATCTAAATAGCACTAATACAATAAATGGTGGATAACCAAATATATTAACTAAACAACGCACAGCAGAGAAAAAAAAAGGACAGCAAAAATATTTTTAAAGTGTTGTATCACACAATAAATTTTATATAATAAAAAAACTTCATGTATTAAAAACAAATAAAGGTGCTAATAACAAAAAAGACACATTATATATATGTATCTATGCACACAAAAATCACACAAGTATTTGATAAAACCAACAAGCTGATAATAAAAAAAGTCCCGAAGATAAACATTGCAGCTTGTACATGTAACAACTCTAAAATGAAAAGACTCTTTTTTTCAAAGGCAATACAAATTAAAAAATGGTGTATTTCAGTACTTACACCATCATTTTATATTTCATCACAAATGAAGTACACTAACTTGACAGTCCCTCTAGTGGCACTAATGGAGAGCTTACCAATATACTGTACTCTTAGTTTGTTCTCCTTTACATCAGTGTATCCCGGCGTTTCTTTCGCTGACTGGTGTCTCCAAAATTCCTGGGCTGCTCTCACCATATCAGGTGCTTCTGTTGGACAATGGGTGCTTCGGTAGGGAAATCTAGAGCAACGTGTTTCAGAGGTTGATTGTCCTTTTTCAAGCTCTGTTTCATAGGTATAAACTGTATTTTAATATGGAAAGATTGACATTAGATTCTCATTTTAAAAGGTATTTCCTCCATCTTAGGTTAACCTTTTCACACATTCCTGTCACACCACCCTGAACTTTTACCATATTTAATTTTAATGAACGCAAAGTATATGTTGTATAAGCATGCTTTAAATATATATACCCCCTCCCAACTGCCGAGTTCCGAGTTCACTAGCAATGTGGGTGGATTTTTGCTCATAGAGGGAGCCTTATTGTTTCCTATGGAAGGCACATTACACTCATTGAGACAGAGAGGGTCAGCCCACTTTTTTATGAAGTATCGCAAGATGCACGGATTGGAAGACTGCAAAACAAAAAAGGCAATTTCTTGTGTGTCTGACAATCCTTTTATTATCAGAGTGCTTAAGAACAATTGGAGTGTTATTTATTCTAAAGCCTCTTTTTAAATATCTTTTCTATAACGAGTACCAAAGTATTGAAATTTTCAGTATAGGAGAAGATACTGTGGGATTTTTCAAATGACAAAGTAAAGGTAAATGAGCTATTTATAAACAGTCTAACAAATTCCAGCATGTCAAATGGATAATCGGAAACACATTAAAGGGGAGGCAAAAATTGCAGTTCACATTTTCTTTAAAACCGCAAGAAACTGTATCAGATTATGATCTAAAATGCTTACTAAAAATAAAATACTTATTAATTTGCGCTTTCTAATATAACTCTAAAAATGATGGGGGTTTTATTCCCTTCAGAGTTTAAGTACATATACTATACTTTGCAAGTCTAACCATGCTACATTTTACACAGTGATTGTTTGTTCACTGTAGAGGTTCATGTATATCTATTCCTATATGGAGGTGCCCTACATTTCAGAAAAAAAAATTGAAGGGAGAGGGAGGCATAGGGTGCTGCACTACAGGAAAGGGGAGGAATGGGGGGTGACCTGTGTAAGATCGCCAGGCAGACCATTAAACTTCAAAAAAATAAATATATATCAGAATTTTTATTAAAAATGTATGTATTAGGTACTGGCAGACAGCTGCCAGTACCAAAGATGGCCGCCATTATTGGGACAAGGAGGGTTAGATAGCTGTTTGGGAATGATCAGGGAGGTGGGAGGGTTGAGGGGGATCACTACACTGCAAAAAAAGAAAAATAATTTAAAAAAAAAGTTAAATCAAGCGAAAGCCAAGACTTGAGTTTTGTAGGGTGCCCCATAGTCTATTAGGAAAGAGGTTTAACACGGCTGCACTATCCGACCTCCAGATGTTGGCCTGCCCAAGGCTTTTGCTTGAGAGCTACCATTTTACTTCTAATATGAAATATACAAGAATAAGAGCACTATTGATTTAAAGGGACATTTTACTGCAGCATTTGTATTGTTTAAAAAGATAGGCAATCCCTTCATTACCCATCACTTAGTAAGCACATTTGTAAAATAGGGTCCGTAAATGCCTGTAAATATTCACATATTTTTTTGTTATGCTGAAGTATTTTCCCTTGGTAGAACACTATTTGAAACAAAATAGGGTTTAACAGGGTCATTTGGGGGGTTTAGGGAGTTCTCTAGACTAGTTCAGGATTTTTCATTTCATTTAAAGGAATAGTCTACTGAAGAAAGTTTTATTGTTTAAAAAGATAATCCCTTTATTACCCATTCCCCAGTTTTGCATAAACAACACTGTCATACTGTTATATTAATATATATTTTACCTCTGTGAAAACCATACCTTGTATCTAGGCCTCTACAGACTGCCCATTATCTCAGTTCTTTTGACAGACTTGCATTTTAGTCAATCAATGCGGACTCATAGATAACTCCAAGGGAGTGAGCACATTGTTATCTGTATGGCACACATGAACTAACGTTGTCTAGCTGTGAAAAACAGTCAAAATGCACTTGTATAAAAGGTGCAAGCCACCAATCAGCAAATAGCACCCATGTGCTGAGCCTAACTAGCTATGCTTTTCAACAAATGATACCTAAATAATGAGCCAAATTATAGAAAGAAATTAGAAAGTGGCTTACAACTGCATGCTCTATTGGAATTATGGGAAAAAATGGGTTTCCTGTACCATTAATGCACTTTAATGTACTCCAGAATATTTATTGTTTACAAAGATAGATAATCCCTTTATTACCCATTCCCCAGTTTTGTATAAGCAATATACTTTTTACCTCTGTGATTACCTTGTAGCTAAGCCTCTGCAGACTGCTGGAAACAGTAATGTTAGACTAAGCGCTAAATGTGAGCTTAGCTCTTTACGAAGGGTCCCTAGACGACCATTTACAAGAGAAACTGATACAATGTATAAAGAGCTGCAAATAGAAAGAATGGGACAGGCGCAGCCTGACTCAAGTGAAATACAATTTATTGAACAGTAAGTGCACAAGACAAATGGCTACTTACAAACATAAAAACATATAAGGCATATATGTAATCAAATTCCAAAATGAGGACCGCTGCAAGAATCCACACTGTGCTGGTATAAGACGCCTTCCAAATAGTGTCTGTGGATACAATGTTGGTGCAGATGGTCATAGAAATGTCTCTACGTGTTTCATCTGAGTTCGCCCAGACTTTGTCAAGAGTGATTGTGTTCTGTGCTCCAACCGGCTTTTAAAGGAGCTGATGCAGGTAAGGTTCATAGGTCAGCCAATCAAATGCCACCTGAGTTACCACCTGTATTCAAATGTCTAACACATATGAGTTCATGCTGATAACAGGCTCCAATGTATGTGCTCAGGAAGAAGGTTCCCTTATTCACTCCAGTTACATCAATACCCAATATCGCTCAGTGCTCGGGCCGTGTCGTTTAGCAGAAGCTCTGTAAGTATGAAGTCTCTCTGGTTCCTCCTGTCTAAAGAGCGCCTAAGATGAAAGGCTAAGGTGACATACAGATTGTATAAAATGTACATAAATGTATTCAATATAAAAAACATTTTTCTTTTTTTTTTCTTTTTTTAATTTCTTTAAATTGTTTCCTTTTTTCTTTACATTTACATTTTTGGATTCTTCTAACCCCCTTCGGAACACATAAAGATCGCTCACTTATTGGTGGATCACATATATCATAGACTATCCATTCTCCACATAATCTTTAGCATCACATGATCACATGTATGCATATTTCATACTGTATATACATGGATCCATGTTTTTAGCATAACTTGTTTTTAGTATTATTAGGTGGTTTATTTGATTTTAGCATCCGGGGGCGCAATCAAATATACGGCGCAGGTTTCGGCACAAGCGTGGGAACCCGTGCCACCCGTAATTTCACCTTGCACATCGGGGTATTACATATACTTGTTATACCATCTGCAGAGTATATAATGAATGAGAAATTGCACAGCCTATTACAATGGGTTGAGCTTCAGGTAATGTCATATATCATTATGTTATCACTTTGTGTACACAGACTTGCTTCTTTATCTTATATTTGTCTGGAAAACTAAAGCTCAATACATAGAGAGAACAATAGAAAATTATCATTGTATTACTTAACTATCCTGCTCCACACTGAGAGTGTCATTTCTTCTGCTGGCTGTGTTTACTTAGCCTATTCAATAGCTGAGACTCCAGTATCAAAACTTTCAGTATAGGTTGGGAAACCACAATCTAAATCAGCTATTTCAAAGGCCAAACTATGGGTAAAGGAGCTACTTGTAAACAATTGAATACACTCCAGCAGGTAAAATGGATCATTGGGAACAATTTAAATACAATAATTTTTGTTGGGTAAACTGTCCCTTTAATGAATCTAGGCTATTGACTAAAAAATCCAACTAAAAAAAACCCTCATTTAGAATAGTGAAATAAACACTGGCATGTTGATTATTTGTATGTTTCAGCAAAATCAACATTTGGATGTTCATTTCACTATTCAAGCAATATAGACACACCAGGGTATTTTACTACAAAAATACAACAATGTGATTACACACATGAATCATTTTAACAGCATGTCAGACTCAAACCAGAAATTAATGGTAATAAATATTGCAGAGAAAACAAAATCATTATCACTTGTTTCATAACAGAAGGTTAAGATACTATATTTAAAGTTGCTGATAAGGCAGCTAGCGAACATTCTGCAAGTTTTTTCTACAAAGGGCAGGCTATAATGTACAAAGTAATAAAATTATTTAGAAATATTTACACTGTGTACAGCAAAAGTCAGTGCTTTAAACTTTAAAGGCTGGAATCATTTAGAATAATAGATAGCTGTATAGAACGTGAAAGAACATTTAAGGCTTGATAACGAGTGGGACGCTATTTATTGCTCCAATTGCATTTTTTTAGTGCAATCGGTAGCACGTATTACAAGTTGAAAGTAAAAACGTTGTGCAGGACCCCGTCGATTATTGCGACTGCGTTAAGGTATTCCAGCATAGACTTCAATGGAGCTTGGAAAGTAGGAAACAAAAAAAACCAACAAGTTGCGCAAACCAGATCACGTTTTCTCAAGTGTGCAAAGCCGACACGAAATGTGAATATTTCACATTCCAATGTTCTTCACATAGAAGAATATGTTCTATTTATTTTTAAATACATATTTCTTTCTGTCACTTTTTGCTAAAATATATATTTACTAGTCTTAAAGCCCGTGTACACGGGCCATTTTTTGCAGTACAGCGGTCCCACCCCTTGCTCTCTCTGTATCCCCCCTCTATTTTGCTCTCTCTTTCTCCCCTCTCTTTTGCTCTCTCTTTCTCCCCTCTCTTTTGCTCTCTCTCCCCTCTCTTTTGCTCTCTCTCTCCCCTCTCTCTTTTGCTCTCTCTCTCCCCCCTCTCTTTTGCTCTCTCTCCCCCTCTCTTTTGCTCTCTCTCTCCCGCCTCTCTTTTGCTCTCTCTCTCCCCCCTCTCTTTTGCTCTCTCTCCCCCCTCTCTTTTGCTCTCTCTTCCCCCTCTCTTTTGCTCTCTCTCTCCCCCATCTCTTTTGCTCTCTCTCTCCCCCCTCTTTTGCTCTCTCCCCCTCCTTTGCTGTCTCTCTCCCTCTCTTTTGCTCTCTCTCTCTCCCCCTCTTTTGCTGTCTCTCTCCCTCTCTTTTGCTCTCTCTCTTCCCCCCTCTCGTTTGCTATCTCTCCTCTCGTTTGCTCTCTCTCTCCTCTCTTTTGCTGTCTCTCTCCCTCCTCTCTTTTGCTGTCTCTCCCCCTCTCTTTTGCTCACTCTCCCCCTATCTTTTGCGCTCTCTCCCCCTCTCTTTTGCGCTCTCTCCCGCCTCTCATTTGCGCTCTCTCCCAACTATTTTGTGCTCTCTCCCCCTCTCTTTTGCGCTCTCTCCCCACTCTCTTTTGCGCACTCTCCCCCCTCTCTTTTGCACACTCCCCCCCTCTCTTTTGTGCACTCTCCCCCCTCTCTTTTGTGCACTCTCTCCCCTCTCTTTTGTGCACTCTCCCCCCTCTCATTTGCTGTCTCTCTCCCCCCTCTCTTTTGCTGTCTCTTTCCCCCTCTCTCTTTTGCTGTCTCTCTCCCCCTTTCTCTTTTGCTGTCTCTCTCTCCCCCTCTCTTTTTCTGTCTCTCTCCCCTCTCTCTTTTTCTGTCTCTCTCCCCCTCTCTCTTTTGCTGTCTCTCTCCCCCCTCTCTTTTGCGCTCGCTCCCCACTCTCTTTTGCGCACTCTCCCCCCTCTCTTTTGCACACTCCCCCCCTCTCTTTTGTGCACTCTCCCCCCTCTCTTTTGTGCACTCTCCCCCCTCTCTTTTGTGCACTCTCCCCCCTCTCTTTTGCTGTCTCTCTCCCCCTCTCTTTTGCTGTCTCTTTCCCCCTCTCTCTTTTGCTGTCTCTCTCCCCCTTTCTCTTTTGCTGTCTCTCTCTCCCCCTCTCTTTTTCTGTCTCTCTCCCCTCTCTCTTTTTCTGTCTCTCTCCCCCTCTCTCTTTTGCTGTCTCTCTCCCCCCTCTCTTTTGCGCTCACGCACTCTCCCCCCTCTCTTTTGCACACTCTCCCCCCTCTCTTTTGTGCACTCTCCCCACTCTCTTTTGTGCACTCTCCCCCCTCTCTTTTGCTGTCTCTCTCCCCCTCTCTTTTGCTGTCTCTCTCCCCCCTCTTTTTGCTCTCTCTCTCCCCCCTCTCTTTTGCTCTCTCTCTCCCCTCTCTCTTTTGCTTTCTCTTCCCCCTCTCTTTTGCTCTCTCTCTACCCCATCTCTTTTGCTCTCTCTCTCCCCCCTCTCTTTTGCTCTCTCTCCCCCTCCATTGCTGTCTCTCTCCCTCTCTTTTGCTCTCTCTCCCCCTCATTTGCTCTCTCTCTCCTCTCATTTGGTGTCTCTCTCTCCTCTCTTTTGCTGTCTCTCTCCCTCTCTTTTGTGCTCTCTCCCCCTCTCTTTTGTGCTCTCCCCCCTCTCTTTTGCGCTCTCTCCCCCCTCTCTTTTGCGCTCTCTCCCCCTCTCTTTTGCGCTCTCTCCCCCTCTCTTTTGCGCTCTCTCCCCCTCTCTTTTGCGCTATCTCCCCCTCTCTTTTGTGCTCTCTCCCCCTCTCTTTTGCGCTCTCTCCCCACTATTTTGTGCTCTCTCCCCCTCTCGTTTGCACTCTCTCCCCCCTCTCTTTTGTGCTCTCCCCCTCTCTTTTGTGCTCTCTCCCCCTCTCTTTTGTGCTCTCTCCCCCCTCTCTTTTGCACTCTCTCCCCCTCTGTTTTGTTCTCTCTCCCCCTCTCTATTGCGCTCTCTCCCCACTCTTTTGCGCTCTCTCCCCCTCTCTTTTGCGCTCTCTCTCCCTCACTTTTGCACTCTCTCCCCCCTCTCTTTTGTTGTCTCTCTCCCCCCTCTCTTTTGCTGTCTCTCTCCCCCCTCTCTTTTGCGCTTTCTCCCCCCTCTCTTTTGCGCACTCCCCCCTCTCTTTTGTGCACTCTCTCCCCTCTCTTTTGTGCACCCTCCCCCCTCTCTTTTGTGCACTCTCCCTCCTCTCTTTTGCTGTCTCTCTCCCCCTCTCGTTTGCTGTCTCTCTCCCCTTCTCTCTTTTGCTGTCTCTCTCCCCCCCTCTCTCTTTTGCTGTCTCTCTTTCTCTCTCTCTCTCTCTCTATTTTGCTGTCTCTCTCCCCCTCTCTCTTTTGCTGTCTCTCTCTCTCCCTCTCTCTTTTGTTGTCTCTCTCTCCCTCTCTCTTTCCCCCCTCTTCTGCTCTCTCTATCCCCCTCTTTAGAGCTCTCTGCCTCGGGCCGGCATCTGGCCACGCCCATGTCGCGCCCGCCCCCACCCATGTCACGCCCACATCACGTCCGACCACGCCCACTCCACCACTCGACACCAGGTCAGTTGGAAGGCCAGGTGTGTTTGTCCTTGCGCGCAGTCTCTACTGCGCGTGACAGCTTCGGACAAACACACTTGGCCTTTTATTATATAGGATAACTAGATAGATAGATGATAGATATATGAATATGTATTTAAAAATACTCAGAACATATTCCCATATGTGAAGATATTGTAATGTGAAATATTTACAGTAAATACACGCTTAAACATTTTATTAAATATGAATATTGCATAAATATCATTTTACAAGTTTTCAGCTACTTGACTGCAAAGGACTCCAATGCAATTATATGTCTATGTATAATGTATTTATGTGTTTATATGTGTATATATGTATACTGTAAATTATTATTATTATTATCAGGTATTTGTAGAGCGCCAACAGGTTCTGCAGCACTATGAACATAGGTGGTATATAAAAAACGATTACAGGGATCAAATGGGGAGAGAGGGTCCTGCCGAGAGTTGCACTGTTGTAGTCGGCTCTTATGAAGGTGGGCTACAAACAGCTGGGCTCATAGGCTTACATGCTATGGGGTTTTAGGGGATAGCAGTGGAGATAGGAAGGTTAGTGTAGGTTGTAAGCGTCCCTGAATAGTAGAGTCTTCAGGGAGCACTTGAAGCTTTTATAACTAGGGGATATTCTTGTGGAGCGAGGCAGAGAATTCCATAAGATGGGAGCCAGTCTGGAGAAATCTTGTAGACGGGAATGTGAGGAGGTAACAAGAGAGGAGGAGAGTAGGAGATCATGAGCGGAGCAAAAGGGACGGGAGGGAGAGTATCTGGAGACAAGGTCTTTGATGTAGGGGGGAGCAATGCAATTGAGGGCTTTGTGTGTCAGAGTGAGAATTTTGTGTTTAATCCTGGAGGCAAGAGGAAGCCAGTGAAGGGATTGGCAGAGAGGCACAGCAGATGAAGAGTGACATGCAAGGAAGATGAGCCTGGCAGAGACATTCATTATGGATTAAAGGAGTTAGGTGGCAGCTAGGGAGACCAGAGAGGATAGAGTTGCAGTAGTCGAGGCGGGAAAGGATGAGAGAGTGAATTAAAATCTTTATTGTGTCTTGTGTAAGGAATTGTTTAATTTTAGCGATGTTTTTAAGGTTGAAGCGGCAGGCTTTAGCCAAGGACTGAATGTGAGGAGTGAAAGAAAGATCTGAGTCAAGTGTGACCCCAAGATATTGGGCATGTGAGATTGTGGTAATGTTGGAGTTATCAACAGTTATAGAAATATGGGGGGTGGAGATTTTGGAAGAAGGGGGGAAATAAGGAGCTCAGTTTTGGAGAGATTTAGCTTGAGGTAGTGAGAGGACATCCAAGATGAGATATGAGAGAGACAGTTAGTGACATGGGTTAGCAAGGAAGGAGATAGTTCTAGTGCAGACAGGTAGATTTGGGTATCGTCGGCATACAAATGATAATGAAACCAGTGGGACTTTATTAAGGAACCTAGTGAGGACATGTAGATTGAGGAAAGAAGGGGACTGAGGACAGAGCCTTGCAGTACCCCAACAGAAAGAGGTAACGGGGCAGAGGATGCCCCAGAGAAAGCTACACTAAAGTTATGATTAGACAGATAGGAAGAGAACCAAGAGGGAGCTGTGTCACAGATGCCGAAGGATTGGAGGGTATGGAGCAAAAGAGGGTGGTCGACAGTATCAAACACTGCAGACAGATCAAGGAGGATAAGTAGAGAGACCGGTAGTATGTTGAGAGATGATTTCATTTCTGATGGAGTCGATTTTGTTGATGAAGTAGCTGGCAAAATCTTGGGCTGAAAGAAAAGTTGTGGTGGGAGGTGGGGGTGGGCGGAGAAGACTATTGAATGTGGAGAACAGATTTTTTGAGTTTGAAGAAAGAGTAGAGATAAGAGTAGAGAAGTAATGTTGCTTATATAGATTAAAGGCAGAATAGTAAGAGTTCAAGATGAACTTTTAGTGAAGAAAGTCTCCGAGATTTCCTTCAGTGTCGCTCAGCAGTACGGGAACATCTGCGTAGGTGCCATGTCAGAGGAGTATGCCAGGGCTGAGGATGAGTGTATGTTTTCCAAGTTATGGTAGGTGGGGCCAGGTTATCAAGGACCAATGTAAGGGTGGAGTTATAGTGGCAGATGGATTCATCAGGACAGGAAAAGGAGGGGATGGAAGAGAGAAGAGGTTCGAGAGAGCTAGCGAGCTGTTGCTGATCTAATGACTTGATTCTTCTGTGAAGTTTAGTGTGAGGGGTAGAGGGAGGGAGAGTTGTAGGGAGGGAGGTGATAGTACAAGTGAGGAGGAGGTGGTGGTCAGAAAGAGGAAAAGGTGAGCTTGTGAAGTTTGAGATGTATGTCGATAACTGAAAATCAGATCAAGGGAGTGACCATCTTTGTGAGTGGGAGAGTCAGTCCATTGTGACAGGCCGAAAGAGGAAGTGAGTTGCAGAAGTTGTTTTGCAGAGGAGGCAGTGGGATTATCAACATACATACATACACATGTAAATACATAAATACATATGCACACACACACACACACACACACATATATATATATATATATATATACAGGTGGCCCTCGGTTTATGCCGGCTCAATTTGCGCCGATTCAGAATAACAACCTTTTTTTTTCAGTCATGTGACTGCTATTAAAAAGCAGTGAACTAATTAAAATAGCCAGTAGGTGGAGCTGTCCGCTTGTGGTGCAGCAAAGTTATGCAAGCTTAGCAGACTGAAATTAATATGTGTACACAGAACAGACCTTAGCTGTTGAACAGCTTTCAAAGCAACAAGATCTAGCAGCCACTTCTCTATTATCTTCCTGTCCAGCTTGAGGTGAGGGTGCCTAACTACTTAATCAGTCCAGATTGAAATGCATAGAATAGGTGCAGACCCAATATTATCTAGCATGCTAACAATGCAGATAACTGTTTGCAGAAAAATGCAAGTAAAAAAAATGTTTTTGTTCATTAAACTTAGTTTGATGATACAGTCTGTTGTGTGATTAATTAATTAGGTTTATCATGCTGTTTAGCATTTAAAGTCTTCATTCCAAAGCTTTAACAATAATGTATTAGGTGTTACTTATGTCAATTTTGAGAGGGGCCTGGAACCTAACTCCCTCACTTCCCATTGACTTACATTATAAACTGGGTTTCAATTTACAACGGTTTAGATTTACAACCATTCCTTCTGGAACCTAACCCCGGTGTAAACAGAAGGCTACCTGTATATATACATACACATAAACATTCATACATACACATATTTAGACATGTATATGTATGTATCTCAAAGCCCTTTGCAATCCTTTTTTCCCCCTGATACCTGAGACCTAATATCTTTGAACCCTTATAACTTGTTTAAGTCATTTTTAAAATAAGTTTATTATATAGTGTTATTATGATTGTGATAGTTTTTAAAAAATATAATTTTGATGTGTTTGGTGCAACTTTTTAGTCGAGAGAAACAATTAACCAGAGATCTGAAGTTGCGCTATCCCAAGGTGCGTTACATTCAATTGCGCTTGAGTGAACATGTCTACTTGCAACCTGTGCTATGTGAGCCACTTACATTGCGCACAAAGAGCCGCAATAAACCGCTATAGCTTGTGTGCAACTGTTAGTGCCCCACTCATAATGTAGCCCTTTATCTGGAATACCTATGCAATAGAAAAAGTCTGTTTATCATTTACTCATAATTTTCTGCTCTAATTTGCAAAGTAAGGGCCACGTCAAAAGCAAATTTTTCAGTTATTTTAATATTTTTTATTTACTAAAATTAAAATTACTTTTTTTTTTTTACAGTTTTTGTCTCAGCTATCTCTTATGCCATGAACTATAAATGTCATAATGATATATTGTGAATCTGTTGGGCCTGCTAAAAAAAACAATATATAATTTGTGTGGGCCATTAACTCAAATTTGACTTACAATAGGGTTTAAATGTAGATAGCAAAAAAGCACTAAATTGGCTCAGTACTGGGGTGAAAAAAGGCTTAGCAGTGAAAGGGTTAAACTCTCTGGGCTGGCGAGATTACCAAAGGTATCCTGTCAGTATTGTGAGGTCCCTCAAAATTTTAGAAAAACAAATTTCAGCTTTAGAGCAGTTTAACTTGTTAAATAGAGTTCTGGATATGCAGGAGAGACACTTACATTTAGTATATAATAATATGTGGTCCTTTACAGAATTTTGTAAATGCAAATTTTACCATGAGAGCTAAAGGGTACCATTCATTTATGTGAAGGAGAGACACATGCATTGCAGTAGGGCTCATTAAAATGATCAGTTCAAAAAGCAGATTGTAATTATGAACAGGAAATAGT
Source organism: Bombina bombina (assembly GCF_027579735.1). Lineage (NCBI taxonomy): Eukaryota > Metazoa > Chordata > Amphibia > Anura > Bombinatoridae > Bombina > Bombina bombina. Next base: position 72,378,710 of record NC_069499.1, read on the forward strand.
GCTGCCATTTAGTGCTCTTGAAACTGCTGCTATATAGTACCTTTGACATGTGCCCACTACTGAACGTACATTCCTGATTTTCAACAAAGGATAACAAAAAAACAAAGCATTTTATAATAGAAATAAACTGGATTTTTTTTTTAAATTGTATGCTCTATCTGAATCACACTGTCCCTTTGAAGGGACAGTAAATACCCTATAATTACAAGACATTTCTTTTGTGTTGCTATAGAATATGTCAAAATATTCCTTGACAAAGCCAATAGGCGAAACATACGTCGTAGATCACACTCCATAACGTCACAAGGAGGGGCAAACTCTTACCAGTAATGGACACTCCTGTAAATTAAGCTAAAACATTGTGTCGTTATAACAGCAACTTAAAGGGCCATGATACCAAAATGTTAAAACACTTGAAAGTGATAGCTGTAAAAAGCTGACTAGGAAATATCACCTGAACATCTCTATGTAAAAAAGAAAGATATTTCAACTCAAAAATTCCTCAGTAGCCACATCCCATTGTAAAGGACTTCTAAGCAGCAAATCAGTATGTCTGTCCCATGACAGCCAAAGGAGCGAGCTTTGTGCACTCTCATCTTATTTCCCTATTCAGTTTTAGGAAGTTTGCTATGAAATCTCATGAGATCACAGTAAAAGAGTTCATGACCTCAGCACTGTTGATGCTGATTGGCTGCTGTGCATTTCTTAATTATTATTTTTTTTACCTGCAGCTGGGCAGCAGCTGAGTATAACTTTTTACACAGAACTTACTCTGCTGAGCTGAGGAGATTGTGAGGTAAAATATCTTCATTTTTTTTACATAGAGATGCTCAGGTGATATTTTCCTGTCAGCTTTTTACAGTTATACTGCATCAGTTTCAAGTGATTTAAGAGTATTATGTCCCTTTAAGGTTTAAAGCTGAAAGGGTAGACATAATGTGTTTTGAAGAGTAACCTGACACCAGAGTGATTTATGTATTGTTTGTATACATGTGGCACTGGCAATACATTAGAAACAGTTTTCACCTGAGATTCATCTTTATTGAGCGTAATACTTATAGCTAACGTAGTTCTCTTCAATGTGAGTACCGGTCCATTTGTTGAATAACAGTGTATTCATACAGCTGCACTATGGAAGTTTCTTTCGTTTCTTTTGAGGTTTAAAGGAATAAAACCTATCCAGTTGCAAACATTTATACAAAGAACTTACTTTTCCAATTGTTAACAAACGGGTTAACTTTATTTTTATTTGTGCACAGTGTTCTATTGTCACATTTTTTTGCATTTATATTTATATTGATAAGTTTACATTGGTATTATAACACGGTTTTAACTTTATAAATAATGAAAATATGTTGCAAAGTACAGAATTTATATAAAAATTTCAATCCCCTTTAACAATACACATTATGGTTCACGAGAATTTAAATTATGTAGTGAAAATTCTCAAAGGGACATAAAACCCCAAAACGTTCTTTGGTGATTCTGAAAGAGCGTGCAAACGTTTCCAGTTTCTATTTGCTTCCTTTTCTTAGTATTTTTTAGAGAAGGGCAAAATTTTGTGATTTAGCAAACAAATGTTGAATATGGCCGTGGGCAGGGGCATTTGACTTATTTCGATTTCAGATGTATCCGTGTAAATGTTCAACACATAAAGATTCTGTAAATTTATATTTTGTTGAAGAGCAGACCTGGGTAGGTAGCATGCACGTGTTTGGAGGACCACATGGCAGCAAACACTGCTGCCATCTAGTGCTCTTGAAATGTATAACAATCTAAGGTATATGACTGGCCCTTTGGGCCTGGCCATCTCTTGACCCAGAAATCCTACTGAGCCTCTGGAGGAAAGGGATCAACATGAGCTCTGACCCTTAAGGCTACTCAGTGCAAACCCAAAGAAAAGTACACAATGGAGGACCCCAGACTTACAAAGATCAGGTCAAATAATCATCATATAAGACTGAAAAAAGCACAATTTCTGTTAAAGAGACCTAAAACTCAAATTTTAAATATAAACTAGATTGAATCTGCCTCGTACTTTTTTTTCTGCTTTAGATAGTTCGCATGTACTCTTAATAGTCTTTTTGCTTTTATACTTGTGAGGCATGTAAATATCCACCAATAGTACTGTGGGAGTGTTATCAGCCAATGAGTTTCATTATGCACTTGCTACAGTTTCTCTTAACATAAAAATAAACAACTTTAACTTAACTTTTTGGTAGAAAAATATTTTACCATGTTAAGGGCTAGATTGAACGCCCGCAAATGAGCAAATTAGCCCCTTTGTGGGCGCGCGATAAATAACCAGCCATTACTGCTGGTTATTGCTACCAGCAGCTCACTGTGGCAATTTGTGCTCAGAAAATTGGTTAATGTTCTAAAAGTGCCCCAAATTCCCCCAGAATAGAGCATTTTTCTTCACAAACAAAAATACTGCACTAGGCAGTTTTCAGAAATTGGCGAGTGTGGGGGTGTTAGAAAAAAAAACGGCATTGACAAGTGCCTTTACATTGCTTTCTAAAGGGACTGTGTTCCCTGTAACTATATGTATATGCTTATATACATATATATTTATGTGTTAATATGTGTATATACACATATTCCATGCAATGCGGACGCGGGGTCACGTTTACATTGCACCTAATTCGTAATACCAGTGCACATTAATGTTCACTGGTATTACTCAGTTGAACTCAAATATTGCTTTAGCGTAAGCTATATTTTGTGCTCAACTCCTAATCTCGCCCTTAAACAGCATTTTTTCAAATGCATGATAGACATTTTATAGTTTAGTTTTGTTTCAGGGATAAGCTTTAATGAGACATTGAACACTTAATAATTGCTAAATAGAATAATGCATTCAAGACAAAGATTAGCCTGAGTATAATATGCATATCTATTTTTTTTAAATTATATTAGTTGTTTACATATTAAAAAAATGTGTAAAGCTTTAGCACCCATGAAACAATGGACACCGCCATCTTGTAACCTAGGTTTCCTTCTCTGATGCAGCCAGTTTGGGACAGTTATGAATGAGTCACTCGAGTGTGTAACCCTGACTGTGGAATATAACAGAATTAAATTACAGGAAATAGGGGCAAAATAAATCATGCAAGTATATTACAATTTATTTATTTTTTACTATATATTAAGAGATGTGAAGGGGAAAAAAAATTGAACGAATATTCAAGGAAATTAGTTTCCAAATCTATTCATTCCCTGCATTATTCTTTTTTCATTTTGTTTAAAACAAAGCAAAAATCAAATTTTTGTTAAATATTTACATTAGTTTTCGTTAAAAAGAACGTAAATGTTTTGACGCTACAGGTGAAAAGTTCACCTGTAAGCCATATATTTACATTAACACGCTCTGGAGAGCGTGCTAACCCGATGCTCTTCTTGCCAGAGCCTTAGCTTAGGCTTAGCAGTTTGACTCCCGGCACCTGCACTAAAGTTAGCGAGGCTGGGACCTGGCAAGAAGAGGATCAGGTTAGCGCGCTCTCTAGAGCATGTTAAGTATAAATGAAAATAGAAAAGATGAAAAGGGTGCTACAATAGCTAACACCAAAAGGTTTGTATATATATATATGTCTGTAAAGATCTTGTGGTTTATGATCAGTCTCAACTGTGACTATCTGCCCATAGATGTATTTTTTTTAAAATAATCTTTATTGAGGTTCTCATAGAAACAAACAAACAAACAATTATCATCAGCAAGTTATAAAACATAACACAACAACAATTTGCAATGTGTATCCAAAATGGACATAAATGTTAACAATCCAATCTAGTGCTGTATACACACGTCTAAATATTCAAAAGATGAACCTCATGTTTTCTCATTGTTTTAGAAATATTTCCCTTAAAGAGTATTTAAGACCTCTTGGGCCTATTATTTGTATAGGAGTTGCATAGGGAAATATGATAACAAGGTAGACAACAAATATAAACTGAACACAAACAACCTGGTAATTTGGAGATAACGAAACGTCCCAATGATATTACAGTTTCTGAATAGCTTATCAGGTTGTTGACAAAATGAGTGTGAGAAGTGATGTCGTACTGAAGCCCAGAAAAACACAATAAACAAGCAGCAATATGTGGCTTGCAATTCAGATATTAAAAAAAATATATATTAGATTAGAGGGAATCTAAGCCACCTGATTCTGAGCTTTAGAAATGGAAATGCTATTGTTAAAGTTGCAGTATAGGAGAGATAAACCGCTTAGGTAGTCCTCCACAACTGGGAGGCACATTATATGGGGGGGGGAGGTGATATGGTAGGTAGGCAAGATGGTTTATTATATAATGACTCAAAAGTAAAGTGAGCTATAACACTACACTCATACACATATGGGTTACTAGAGGGAAAATATAAGAGGTTTGGTTAGATACTGGACTATTGTCCTGTCTGGCATGGTGGAACCTTAAATTCTAAACCATTTGCTGAAACATGGCTTATGTAGCTCAGTTGTAATATTATATGTAAGGAGACCCTAAATGAGAATAGGAGCAGCCCACTCAGGCGAGATGACAAATGCTTCACTTCAAAACTATGCGTCATCCCACAACAGTGGCCACATCATCAGGTCATTAGGTTTGCACATTATGTGGCACACTACTACCAAGAGGTAAAAAAAGAGTATGAATATGTGGTTCATAAATTAGTGGTAGTTTAAGTATAATAAGCAAGACATATCAAGAATGCTCTATGTATTGACCTCTGTAAATTCAAGGGTTATTATAAAATACTGATTCATAGCTAGGGTTACATATGTGTAGTTAACTTAGTTAATTTTTTGCAGTAAACCTTCAATCGAGATATAAGGGGACAAAGGATGCTTTTAGAATGAAAAAACACCTGTTTAACAAAAGGGATATCCCCATAAATCTTGAGACTGGCTACAGATATGTAGTTAGCAAGGTGTGTGCTATCAGAGTGTGTAGGACATTTATGTTGATTTTGATAGGAGGGTCTGATGTGCCTCAGCACCTCTCTGCATCAGAGGTAACTCCCTCTTGTTTTCCCTTAGAATGCCTAGTGGTTTACAAGTGAACTACTGTCTGATATTGTGTAGACGGGTACAGTAAATAATAATAACAGTCTCATGGCCTTAATATAATATGATAGCTCCGAGGTAGAACAATACCATGCAAGTAGCAAACAAACCTAATGTTAAACATATAACACCAAACATCACTGCATGTAAACTTTCAGAACATAGTAGAGAGGAAAATATAACCATACACCAAAACAGTAACTCAGGAATTTAGTGTATATTAGAACCCCTAGGTAAGTCTTGAGGCTAAGGTTACTTCTGAGTTAATAGAGCTTATTGTGGCAAAATAAAAAAACAAAAGGTAGGTATGCATTCCGTTGCCCGGGCACGGGCCCTATACCCGACGACAGGGGAACACCTAAAAGATATGTATACTAGCCACCTATTTTAAGGGGTACAAGTCAGTGATCCCTATTTAGCATTGTAGAGCCAGAAATAATGTTAAAGAGGTATGTAATAGCAGCTTATGGTTATCTGGTAGTAGGCGGCCTGGGCGTTTTATCATACTATCAGGGTGAATCATAAGATGTAATAAAGTTAAAGAGGGTACATCTACACAAGATAGGGGCGGTTATAATGTAGTTGCTGGACTGTAAAACAAACAGTTAATTATACTCTTAGGAAGCTAGTGCAGTGTGGACATTCATTTGACCATACATAGAATGACACCGTTAACTTAGCCTTTAAAGTCATAGATGTGAAGGTGTTATAGTTTGTACATAAAGTTTATGATGGTAAGGGCTCAGTGTAGAACCCTTTAATAATTTATAAATAAGGAGCAAGAAGTTCGAACAGGCTTATATAAAATTAGAGCTCTCAACTCAAACAAAGGGAACGTAAACATGTGTATATTAACTAAGAACATAAATGAACAGCATTTGCTCAATCTAACCATTTGGTGGATCATAACTGTTCTGGGGGCATTATAGCTTGATATACCAGGTGGAATAAGTCTGAGGTGTAGACATAGATAAACCAGAACGCAGAGAGTTATGAGAAGTCTCCTGTGCACCTCCATAAACCATGCACATGTTGGCAATTAGCCCACACCAATTCTAGCATGTCCCCGCAGAGATGGCCACGCCACCTACTTGTATCCATCAAAAGGCAGGATCTAGAGCGGGGGTATGTAGGGCTGGAGATACAGCGGCAGTGAATATCCACAGTCTATGTCCCTGCGCTGGTTTGATGAACTGTGGAGACAGAGCGATTGCCGATATAGAGGTGCGCAGCACTACTGGTTCATTTAGTGTAGTGTAATTCAGAGCTGTCATAGGATCCACATATGGGGCAGTGGGACATTGAGCTGGTATAGGTTGGTATAGTATATCGGTCCCCGCTTCATGCTTAGAAAAAATTGTTGCAGCTGCTTTTTCCAAATGATGATTAGTTACACGCAGTGCTTCAGCCTGTAAGATTATGGGAGGTAACTCGCTCTCCTTGGTGGACTCCAGCACACAGTCTTTTATGTCAACAATATCTGTATTCACTGTAGGGACCGTGCTATCTGTATTTTCCCACTTTGCATTGACTTCCCTTGTAAGCTCAGTGCCATTTACAGATTTTAGGTTAGCGAGGTTGAGCTGCGCCTTTTCTGCAAAGTTGTCAAGCAGCACTAGTACCTGTATATAGAAATCCTTCATATTTATTTGTGTATTCCCAAGTTCTTCAAGTATCAAGTTGCGCCTGTGAGGCTGACAACCACCATTACCTCGTGGTCGCTGCGAGCGCCTGAGGCGCAAATAAATGCTGAGTTGAGTGTTTAAATTATCATCGGGTGAGTCTCTACTATGAGTGCTCGTCCTAGAAGTAGATATGGGTTAGAAACTTTACTAAAATGTATAATTTATGCCCTCAAATCTAAAGGTTTCTCGGGAGCTCATGAGTTGCGCGTCTTGCTTCTTCTATGGCTGGCTCCGCCCCCCCATAGATGTATTGATGAAACTTTTCACAACTAATTACAATAGCCAACATTTCTTTTTCTATTTGGGCATAGTTGCGTTGAGTAGGAGTCATTGATCTGGAAGCATATGCAACAGGCCTGCCTTCCTGCATTAGCACTGCTTCTAAACCGAAACTGAGAGGCATCAACCTGTATTGTTACCTCCTTCTTGGGGTCAAAATATTGTAATCCAGTTTCCGATGAACGCACAATAAGACCTTTGAAATTCCAAAAACATTATTTATTGAGTCATTCCAGCTCCATAGTGCATCCTTTTGAAGTAGTTGTAGCTTCTTCTAGTCCAGGAACAAACTTTGACAGATAATTAAACATACCCAGAATGGTTTCCAATTCCTTCTTAGAGGTAGGAGGATCCAGATATAGTATTGCTGCTATTTTCTCTGGGTCTGCTTTTAGCCCATCTTGTGACAGAATATGACCAAAATATTTAACTTGGGTAACACTGATTTGCATTTTACCTTGGTTTAACTTCATGTTTCTTTCTCAACACCGTTCCAATAGTGCACACAGATTTTGATCATGTTCTTTCCGTGTAGATCCATATACCAGAAGATCATCTATGATTACATCTACATGATGAAGGCCTTCAATGGTTTCATGTGCTTTTTTCTGAAATATTTCTTGTGCTGAGGCAATACCAAAGGGAACTCTAGTAAAGCGCCATCTTCCAAATGGTGAGTTAAAAGTGCCTGCTGCTCTGTTCATCTAATTTGAGCTGCCAATATCCTGACTGAGCATCTAATACTCTGAAGAATTTTGCATGTGCTAAGTTTTGTTTGATGTCATCTAGAGTCGGTAAACTGTAGTGTTCTCGCATAATTTCTCTGTTTACATCTCTTGGATCAATGCATATTCTTAAAGCACCTGAGTTTTTCTTTTCTACTGCAACCATTGAACTCATGAATGCACCATTGTTCAACTTCAAGAACTTTTTATTAACTGAAGATAACATACCCATTTCACTGTTATACCTCATGGTTGTCCCTAGTGTTAGAATATATGAACTGCAACAAATATAAAGAACAACAACTGGAACAAACCATTATGATATATTCATTACAATGTCTATGTGTTTATGAACAACAGATTCCGCAGCGCTAAATAAATTTATTCACATAATATAATTTATTTATTTATAAAATATTTTACCAGGAAGGATACATTGAGATTTCTCTCATTTTCAAGTATGTCCTGGAACCACAAAACATTGCATTGATACAATAGGGTACAATAAAATACAAAAACAATAATAATACACAATATATGCAAACATTTAACATAGAAGTGGTAGGAAATATGCTTTCTTTTTGTATTGAGGCAAGCTAAATAATGTGCTGTTATTGGATCAGAGGTTATAGGAGGTGGGAATAGCAGGGGAGAGCATTCTGCTCCTAGGGTGGGAGCTTCTCAGAAAGACTCTTAAACACAAGGCAGGAAAGATGGAGGGTGTGTCTGGATTCCAGCGACAGCCAGTTTAGTTCTTTTAGCATGTCACAATGGTGGGTCCTGTAGTTACATTGTAGCACAAAGTGGCAGAACGAGGTATACAGTGTATTAAGTTTATTAAGGCGAGTTTGCGGTGCAGGTGTGTATACTACGTCCCCGTAATCCAAGATAGGCATCAGCATTTGCTGTACAATCTTTTCCTTTACTGTAGGGCTGAGGCAGGATTTGTTTCTGTACAGGGCACCTAGTTTTGGATAAAGTTTAGATGCAAGTTTTTCTATGTGGAGGCCAAAAGATATATTGGGGTCTAACAACATACCTAAGTATTTAAAAGAGTGGACTGTGGTCAGAGTGCAATTGGATTTTGTTTTGGTGCGAAGATGGGAATTTTGTAATTTATGTAATTTAGGTCCCGTTTCATAATCATATATAATGTGCTATTGTTGCAAAAAGAATTACGGTTAAAACAGCATAATATCAAACATATATGAGAGACATGTTGCCATAAAAGTAATTGTTAAAATTTAGTGAAAGTAAAAATAAGAAAAAAGGGACGTCTCCCTTGAGGTGATCACTTAAAATTAATTTGACCATATGATAAGTCCCGAGCAAACGAGAATACCACTATATGTGGCAATTAGTACAATTTATACTTTCCTGAGATAGCGGTACTTCCGCACAAGAATCCAGCGTGTATAAAAAAGTTTATCAGGACTGCTCACAGTACCTTTATCCGCATTTTGTTTGCGCCTTGCACAGACCTCCGGTAATTGGGATTGCCTCTCCAACCGTTATTCAAGGCAAGTTATGACCCCTCCGTCTCCACATGGTTTCCTTGGTCGCGGTTCCAGTCACGTGACCTATTTTGATGGTTACAATTGGCTATAGCGCTATGCACTCCAAAACGATATATAGGTATATTTTTGCAGTTCTAATACGTTCATATATGTAGTGACAATAAAGTACCAAAAAGCTTGTTGACGCGTTTTGCCCTTATCTCAGGGCTTTATCAAGATGAGTTAAGTATAAAGCCATAAAAAATGTAATTTAAAGGAAATGAATAAATACTGATGAATTTTGTCAGTATTTTTTAATTTTCTTTAAATTTGGGTGGTGCATTCATTTGGATAATTGTCTCATTAATGAAAATGAATATCCGATTTTCAGTATGAATGTAAATTTATCTGAAAATGAATCCACATGTCTACTAGATTTAACATTTTTTATTACAATCTCATGGTGTTTCATATCACATATAATTAGAAATATAGTTCTGACATCAAATGTGGCATATTTTTTAATAATATTTATCTCTTTTTTATTATTTGAAGTGACCTAAAAATAAAGTGTTCTTTATTAATTTATAAATAAACACTTAACATTTTAACATTAGGAAGCAATTAATTATCTTAATCAGAAAGTAATTAGTTATCTAAATTAGAATCTCTAAGTGTGCAATTTTCTATGTGTATTCACACATTCTAATCTTACTTATAATATTTTATCATTATAAAATTACTTAAAGTGTAATTAAACTGTTTTTGGGGTGTTCTAAATATCTTAATGTGCGCCCATAAAGGGGCAGATTTGCAGTTAACGGCACTTATTAAATAACCAGCTATTACAAGTGGCTGGTTAATGTGACCGCAGGCTTGCGTTTTCACTTTGCGTTAAGCGCAATTAACTAGAGGTCAGACCTTTGGTTGAAAACATAAAGATAATTATACAAGCATTTTTATTTATTTAAAAAAAACTACACAAAGTAGTTATAAGGGGATGGGGGGGTGTTAGAAAAAAAATGGCATCTAAAGTGATTTTACATGGAGGTCAATGGGGGACTGTGTTTTCTCTATAAATATATACAGTGGGGCAAAAAAGTATTTAGTCAGCCACCAATTGTGCAAGTTCTCCCACTTAAGAAGATGAGAGAGGCCTGTAATTTTCATCATAGGTATACCTCACCTATGAGAGACAAAATGTGGAAACAAATCCAGACAATCACATTGTCTGATTTGGAAATAATTTATTTGCATATTATGGTGGAAAATAAGTATTTGGTCAACATCAAAAGTTAATCGCAATACTTTGTTATATATCCTTTGTTGGCAATGACGGAGGTCAAACATTTTCTGTAAGTCTTCACAAGGTTGTCACACACTGTTGCTGGTATGTTGGCCCATTCCTGCATGCAGATCTCCTCTAGAGCAGTGATGTTTTGGGACTGTCGCTGGGCAACACGGACTTTCAACTCCCTCCAAAGGTTTTCTATGGGGTTGAGATCTGGAGACTGGCTAGGCCACTCCAGGACCTTGAAATGCTTCTTACGAAGCCACTCCATTGCCCGGGTGGTGTGTTTAGGATCATTGTCATGCTGAAAGACCCAGCCACGTTTCATCTTCAATGCCCTTGCACTCAAAATCTCACGATACATGGCCCCATTCATTCTTTCATGTACATGGATCAGTCGTCCTGTTCCCTTTGCAGAGAAACAGCCCCAAAGCATGATGTTGCCACCCCCATGCTTCACAGTAGGTATGGTGTTCTTTGGTAGCAACTCAGCATTCTCTCTCCTCCAAACACGACAAGTTGTGTTTCTACCAAACAGTTCTACTTTGGTTTCATATGACCATATGACATTCTCCCAATCCACTTCTGGATCATCCAAATGCTCTCTAGCATACTTCAGACGGGCCCGGACATGTACTGGCTTAAGCAGGGGGACACTCCTGGCACTGCAGGATCTGAGTCCCTGGCGGCGTAGTGTGTTACTGATGGTAGCCTTTGTTACGTTGGTCTCAGCTCTCTTCAGGTCATTCACTAGGTCTCCTGTGTGGTTCTGGGATGTTTGCTCACCGTTCTTGTGATCATTTTGACCCCACAGGGTGAGATCTTGCGTGGAGCCCCAGATCAAGGGAGATTATCAGTGGTCTTGTATGTCTTCCATTTTCTAATTATTGCTCCCAAAGTTGATTTCTTCACACCAAGCTGCTTGCCTATTGCATATTCAGTCTTCCCAGCCTGGTGCAGGTCTAAAATTTTGTTTCTGGTGTCCTTCAACAGCTCTTTAGTCTTCACCATAGTGGAGTTTGGAGTGTGACTGTTTGAGGTTGTGGACAGGTGTCTTTTATATTTTTAACAAGTTCAAACAGGTGCCATTAATACAGGTAATGAGTGGAGGACAGAGGAGCCTCTTAAAAAAGAAGATACAGGTCTGTGAGAGCCAGATATCTTGCTTGTTTGTAGGTGACCAAATACTTATTTTCCACCATAATATGCAAATAAATTATTTCCAAATCAGACAATGTGATTGTCTGGATTTGTTTCCACATTTTGTTTCTCATAGTTGAGGTATACCTATGATGAAAATTACATGCCTCTCTCATCTTCTTAAGTGGGAGAACTTGCACAATTGGTGGCTGACTAAATACTTTTTTGCCCCACTGTATGTATATGCTTTTATATATATATATATATATATATATATATATATATATATATGTATATATATATGTGTGTGTGTGTGTATTTATATGTATATATACAGATATAAACAAATAAATATATGTGTATATATTCATATACATATATATGTATTTATTGCTGCCCAATGCTTTGCAATTTGCCCCTGCACTGAACTAGGTGGTTTGCTGTTGCTGCCGGCATAAAAATGAGGCTCCTTGGAACCTATGGAAGTGCGCTGTTACGTCTGTTGGAAATATTTTGCTCCACTCATAATCTGGCCCGAAGTATTTGAACTAAATAAAATATTATTTAAATAAATTATTTATATATTCTAATAGGTAGTTATCGCCCTTACAGTGATATTTTAAAAGACACAGGTCTAGTATCAATAAAACTAATTTCTGAAACTAATATTTTGCATAAAAAATTGTATATGTTGAAGCATCATCTCTAGAAATGGACAAGATTCGTAATTTTAAGGTCTTATTTTACTTTGGTCGTGCACTTTGCTTCTTTGAGGATATTAAAAAAGCATGTTTGTTATAGTTTTCACTAGTTTAACCACATTTTTCTGTTATATCAACTATGTAATTTGAGAGATTTTTCTAATTGGTGGTTGTGTTAATGATTTGGAAAAAATCTTATGAAATTAAAAGGACATGAAAACCAAATTTTTTTTTTTATGATTTAGATAGAGCAAGTGATTTTAAATAACTTTCCAATTTATTTAATTTATTTTGTTCTCTTGGTATTTTTTTTTTTTACGAAAGGATACCTAGGTAGGCTCAGGAGCTGCTGATTGGTGGCTGTGCATATATGCCTCATGCTTTTGGCTCTCCAAATGTGCTAAACTAACTCCCAGTAGTGCATTGCTGCTTCTTTAACAAAAGGATACCAACTTATATAATAGAAGTAAATTGAAAAGTCATTTAAAATTATATTCTCCTGGGGGGCGTGTCCAAGCAGCGACCGAGTATAGCCGCAATTTCAGGAGCTCTGAGAGAAAGATAGGATATCTACTAAATTTCTTAGGTACGCGGCATCATCCACACCACAGATGCTGAGACTTTCTTAACCTAAACCTACTGTACTCATTAAGATCAAGATTGCCGCAAGAATGATCCCAGAGAGCTGAACCGGAATGTTAAACTATTCAGTGCGGGCCTACTACTCCATCCACAAGCTACTACTGGATTTGGATCAAAATATGTCTAAAAGATTTTATAACCACAGGTCTATAGTAAAGGGTATACTCATGGAGGCGGCCATTTCTGCATCAGAGACATTCGCTAAGGCCAAATAACAGCAGAGGGAAGCACAAATAGGTACACATTTGCGAGAGAAGATGAGCCTGTCTGTCTCATGCACCTTGCTTCAGCTCCAGCAATGGGGGATGTGGACGACACCCGTCTAAAGGCTGATGGCTTTAACACCTGGGCAGCCTGAAATATAAAAAGCGCTGAGTTACGCAATCAATGTACTAAAAGTTCCTCAACTATGACAGGACCTGGACAGCGATCAAGCTATCCTTCACACTCCTACAATCAATATCGCAATACTTCCTAACACAGTCCCTTCAAATTCACTACCAGGGATGCATGGGTAGCTTAGGGATTAGAGAGAGAGCGGCACTCCTACAGATCTCCCACTAGCATACAGCTAACCGCGGTTGGCCTTGATTTACAAAATCAGGAGACACACTCTAGGTATGATAGTTTAACCTACATGCTGGACTATACAGCGGCTTCGTCATCCCCTCAACTCAGAACAGGCGTAGGCTAACACTCCACAAGCCGTGAACTTTTCTTCTTGTGACTCTGGTATTTACTTTAAGAAGCGGCTCATAGCGATGTCTGAATATTGGACTAATTTCCCCATGAGAATGGCCGAATAAATCCAAATCTCTCGCTCATGTTTAATGTTTTCTTGCATTATATTACCTAGTGAATAGTATGTTATAATAGTTGTGGCTGTTGGAAAGCAATTTATATCATGGTTGTGTATGTCACTCTTAATAGAGTTTATGCTTTTACTATAGAGGGGTGCCCATAACAGATGCTTCAGCTCTCACTGTTAATGTCTGCTATATTATAAACATGCACTAATGTAAGAACTCTTATATCAACAGTTTTATATGAGATCAAATCCCACTCTCTTATTGGTATACAGCAGCAACTTTGTCCTTCTCAGATGGGGTTCTACTACATTCCAGAACATTTACTAGGGGATTAAAGTGTCTAGTGTATGTAGCTAAAATATACATGTCTATTCATAAGTCAGGAGGTTAGATATGTTTTAGGACCTTTTACTAGTTTTGATATATTCTATTTATTATTTTGGCGCCAAGATGTTAGGATGACACGTGCTGACAGGGAAACCTAATACAGTATTCTTACCTCCAGAAGTGGGGTGATACCCTAGTTTAACCTTCTACAGAGGTGTGCACTAACTCCCGCAAAAGACCACTTCAAAATCTAGACTCTCCACAATTATTACAACTGCTCTTTATTAGTGATGTCGCAAACTAAAAATTTGGGTTCGCGAACGTCGAACGCGAACTTCCACAACTGTTCGCGAACGGGCGAACCGGGCAAACCGCCATAGACTTCAATTGGCAGGCGAACTTTAAAACCCACAGGGACTCTTTCTGGCCACAATAGTGATGGAAAAGTTGTTTCAAGGGGACTAACACCTGGACTGTGGCATGCCGGAGGGGGATCCATGGCAAAACTCCCATGGAAAATTACATAGTTGATGCTGAGTCTGGTTTTAATCCATAAAGGGCATAAATCACATAACATTCCTAAATTGTTTGGAATAACGTGCTTTAAAACATCAGGTATGATGTTGTATCGATCAGGTAGTGTAAGGGTTATGCCCACTTCACAGTGACAGGCCAAACTCCCCGTTTAAAGGGACAGTATACACCAGAATTTTTATTGTTTTAAAAGATAGATAATCCCTTTATCACCCATTTCCCAGTTTTGCATAACTAACACATTTATAATAATATACTTTTAACCTCTGTGATTATCTTGTATCTAAGCCTCTGCAAACTGCCCCTTTTTTCAGTTCTTTTGACAGACTTGAAGTCTAGCCAATCAGTGCCTGCTCCCAGATAACTTCTCGTGCGCAAGCACAGTGTTATCTATATGAAATACGTGAACTAACACCCTCTAGTGGTGAAAAACTGTTAAAATGCCATCTGAAAGAGGTGGGCTTCAAGGTCTAAGAAATTAGCATATGAACCTCCTAGGTTAAGCTTTCAACTAAGAATACCAAGAGAACAAAGCAAAATTGGTGATAAAAGTAAATTGGAAAATTGTTTAAAATTACATGCTCTATCTGAATCATGAAAGTTTATTTTGGCCTAGACTGTCCCTTTAACGCACCGCAAACAACCGCAAACAGTCCATTTGCACAAATCCTCACTAATGTCATTGAAGGTCTCTTCCTCCACCCAGCCACGTACAACACCAAGGGTCCCCGAAACACCAAAAGGTGACAACAAGCCCCCTGGGACGCCTGCTGTGTTTGGTCTTCCACCTCCTCAAAGCCACCTTCCTCCTCTGACTCCTCTTCTTCAGACTCTCTCTCTGCGTTGCCTCTCTCTGCGTTATTATAAGGTGTGTTAAGTAATACTATTCCTATCAGTTTAATCCCTGTTACGTCCCCTATCAGGGGACGTGTATATGGCATTGATTTTAGGAACCGGAAGATGGAAAAGATGCTTGGTCTGTCCTCCTACTTCAAATTTGGGGCACTGCGCGTGCAATCTAATGTGCCACCAGATAGGAGTGGTGTGTTAAGTAGTTCTAATCTTATCAGTTTAATCCCTGTTACATCCCCTATCAGGGGACGTGTAAATGGCATTGATTTTAGGAACCGGGAGATGGAAAAAGATTCTTGGTTGATCCTCCTACGCGTGCAATCTAATGTGCCACCAGATATGAGTGGTGTGTTAAGTAGTTATGTTCTTATCAGTTTAATCCCTGTTGCGTCCCCTATCAGGGGACGTGTATATGGCATCGATTTTAGGAACCGGGAGATGGAAAAAGATTCTTGGTCGGTCCTCCTACTTCAAATTTGGGGCACTGGGCGTGCAATCTAATGTGCCACCAGATAGGAGTGGTGTGTTAAGTAGTACTATTCCTATCAGTTTAATCCCTGTTATGTGCCTTTTTTTTGGTTTGGTTTTTGAAGGAAACTGACTGCTATTATTTAACACAGTCAAAAAAGTGTTGTTTTTTTTTAAAATCTACACTACTGTTACACCAGATATGAGTTGCACTGGGGTGACACTGTGCCCTGGCAGGCAGGCCCTGAAACGCACACGTGTGAAGGAAACTGACTGCTATTATTTAACACAGTCAAAAAAGTGTTGTTTTTTTTAAATCTACACTACTGTTACACCAGATATGAGTTGCACTGGGGTGACACTGTGCCCTGGCAGGCAGGCCCTGAAACGCACACGTGTGAAGGAAACTGACTGCTATTATTTAACACAGTCAAAAAAGTGTTGTTTTTTTTAAAATCTACACTACTGTTACACCAGATATGAGTTGCACTGGGGTGACACTGTGCCCTGGCAGGCAGGCCCTGAAACGCACACGTGTGAAAGAAACTGACTGCTATTAGTTAACACAGTCAAAAAAGTGTTTTTTTTTTTTAAATCTACACTACTGTTACACCAGATATGAGTTGCACTGGGGTGACACTGTGCCCTGGCAGGCAGGCCCTGAAACGCACACGTGTGAAGGAAACTAACTGCTATTATTTAACGCAGTCAAAAAAGTGTTGTTTTTTTTAAATCTACACTACTGTTACACCAGATATGAGTTGCACTGGGGTGACACTGTGCCCTGGCAGGCAGGCCCTGAAACGCACACGTGTGAAGGAAACTGACTGCTATTATTTAACACAGTAGAAAAAGTGTTGTTTTTTTTTAAATCTACACTACTGTTACACCAGATATGAGTTGCACTGGTGTGACACTGTGCCCTGGCAGGCAGGCACTGAAACACACACGTGTGAAGGAAACTGACTGCTATTATTTAACACAGTCAAAAAAGTGTTGTTTTTTTTAAATCTACACTACTGTTACACCAGATATGAGTTGCACTGGGGTGACACTGTGCCTTGGCAGGCAGGCACTGAAACGCACACGTGTGAAGGAAACTGACTGCTATTATTTAACACAGTCAAAAAAGTATTGTTTTTTTTTAAATCTACACTACTGTTACACCAGATATGAGTTTCACTGGGGTGACACTGTGCCCTGGCAGGCAGGCACTGAAACGCACACGTGTTAAGGAAACTGACTGCTATTATTTAACACAGTCAAAAAATTGTTGTTTTTTTTAAATCTACACTACTGTTACACCAGATATGAGTGGTGGCACTGGGCACAGTATACGCTGTGAGCCTGACACACACGCTGGCAGGCAGGCAACTTCAATTAGATTACACAGGAAAAAAAAACAGCCCTAAAAAGGGCTTTTTGGGGTGCTGTCCTTACAGCAGAGATCAGATGAGTCCTTCAGGACTGTAGTGGACACTTAATACACTAGCCTAGCTATCGATTTCCCTATTAAATCAGCAGCAGCTACACAGTCCCTCCTCTCACTAAGAATGCAGCTTCCAAATGAATCTAAAATGGATGCTGTCCAGGAGGTGGGAGGGTCTGGGAGGGAGGGTCTGCTGCTGATTGGCTGGAATGTGCCTGCTGACTGTGAGGTACTGGGTCAAAGTATTACTCAATGAAGACGAATAGGGGTCGGATCGAACATCGCATATGTTCGCGAACATGCTATGTTCGCCGGGAACTATTCACCGGTGAACTATTCGCGACATCACTACTCTTTATCCATTATTTTACCTTTGTGTGAGGAAGAGCCTATGTTTAATGGGCCTCTAAATAAGAGAACATGACACATAACACACTAGCTTTCCAACCTCCTTTGTGTACCTTTTTAAATCTGTGGCGATATACTTGTGCCAAACGACTAGCTCATTAAGGCTATCAATATGGTTTGGGATTTGAGAAGTTTAGATTTCTACAGAGAGTGCATCTCAGTTATTTTCATGTATCTCAACATTGAATCAAACGGCCCCTTCTAAATCGTCATTCTTTCGTTAATTTTTTGCAAAAACGTCTGTAGACAACATTTACTGTTTAGTTTCAGAACTCTTTATTATACTGTATAACCTTTGCTCAGTTCATCTATAGACTAAATATGGTTTACTATTTACACGCAGGATAACTGGTTACTGCATCAATATTAGCAAGCTCATTTACTGGACAACTCTTCCCTAACTCAGGAACCTCCTAAACAAGGTGCTTCCTCCCAAATGTCTGGTACAGTCAGTTTGTGTTCGACTAATTTCATTATGCTAATCCAATATTTTGTATTAGTTCATGTTAAATCAGTATACAGTATATATATATATATATATATATATATTTATTTTTTTTTTTTTTTTTTTTTCATATATTACATCAGTTGTTAATTTTCTCCTTTCCATACCAAGGTCCAAAAGTGGCCACGGCAAAGGCTAATTTCCCTCGTCCTTAAACCACTAGATTACTTGGGTCAAAGAGTGACCCTTTAAGTAATGTGGAGAACATCTGGTAAAATAAAAAATGAGGTTTAATTCTAGTATGTCCAAATTTATCTTTATCTAATATGCCGGTTATGGTTCATGATGCTTCTTTTTATTTTTTATATATTATTTGTTGCTTACATTATCTTTGTATACACCTACAGGGCAAATATTTGTAGTTTTCATCAGTAGTGTGATGAAAATGACTTGCATTACTACAGCATTTAGGGTCTATTTATCAAAGCGTTAACTGAAAATACGCTTGAATTCCACGTCGTATTTATCACAAGATTGATCCGCCGTAGTTATCAAAACATCAAGATCGGCAAACGTTGAAATGTGTGACGTAAAATACGATCCCGCAATCTTAATCCGACGCAGATCGATGCTTGCGTCATTACAGATGTTTCGAATTCACATTCGACTCTATTTGACACTTTTCCCAATTTATCAAACATTTAACAAGTACGCTCATGTCTATTCCAACGCAGCGTACCTAGTTTTCAATCCGCCACCTTTGAGGTCGCGGAAGCCATAGAACTCAATGGGATTCTGAAAACACAGAAAGCTTATGTTCGATGCTGCAAGAGAATGAAATATATTACATAATAAAAGTGAATTAGAAACTTTATTAAAATTGTATAACCTTTCTAAATCAAACAATATTATTGCTCCACATTTGGTGCACTAATAGATATAGGGATACAAATGAAAACTACATTACTACGTATGGATTATGCTACAAATTTGTCTCTTATTACAAAGCAAGGGGACAATATTATTTCTACAAATTTGTTGAAAAGTTTTGCTGCAAACTTGTTGCACTAATAGATATAGAGATAAAAATAAAATACACAACAAAATATAGCTAACTTCCTTTTTTTGTGTGAAAAAATCTATGTGCACCATGTTTAAGCCATGTAGTGTCCCACTCTCCACTTCGCACCAATTTTGACTCATCATTTTTCGCACCAATTATGACGCAAACTCCTAAACAACCCACACACTAGTGAATTTTTTAACCACTTTTGATTGGAATTTGCATAAACATGATTTATGACATCAGCCAATCTGATTCAAATATACATTTTAAACTATCACTAACGAATCAAAATGCTCAAAACTTGTGTCTTTGATCACTCATCAGAACTTGTAAGTTCCATTTGTTACATTGTGTAGTATACTTTGAAAGTATGTACTGTATATGTGAAATTAGTATTAAAGATAAACATTGATGCTGTCATTAGGACACAAAGTGTAATATTTTAGACAAGGATTTCAAAATTTGAATTGATGTTTGATTCAATATAATCTTAAGCTGATAGCTCAAAGGGATTGCCCACCTGACATTAAACTGTCATGATTCAGATACAGCAGAAATTAAAATCACCTCTTTACTGTCATGCTATTTTCAGTGTATTTCTTCCTTCTCTTGAATTTCTTTTTCAGTAAGAAATGTCATCTTATATGCCAGCCAATTTTATAACACCCGTGAAGGGGTGATTTTTTCAGGAGGGGTTACACGGGTACAGAGAGAAAACTGTCCCAGCTCTTAAAATATCCATTGATTGCAAATAAATACATATGATACTCTGATTACATGTTATACTTGCAATTATTCCTGCTCAGAATAATAATACATTTATAATATATACATATAGTGGTATAAATAAAAACAGAGATATGAAAGACAACATTGTTTAGAAAAAAAAAAAGGAATTTAGGGACATGTAAATATGTTTGCAAAAGATTTCTGACATAACACACACACACATATATACTATATATATATATATATATATATATATATACAATTATGTCCAAAGATATATGTACAAATTCTAGCATTAATAATCATTTATAAAAAAAAAAATGAGCTAAAAGCATATCATGACTTCTAGAAATACAAATACACATTAATTTATATAAAAGTATCATATAACTAATAAATATAAAAATAACTTTCTATGAGATATTGTTTGTTGAGGTATAAATGTAGCTATTTCTTGGACATTAACAGTTGAAAAATAAAAGATTAGCTTTAAAGAAATGTGCTTGTTCATGGACAGTAATGAAGTGGTATAAATAAAGGTGGTAAAAAACAGAATAACCGCGACATCGATGACTGTTAGTTTACACCAGTCAGATACTCTTCGAACCATACTTGACCCACGTGTTTTTGACAGTTTTTTTTATAAATAAGGTCATCGTATTCAGATCTGCGTCAGCGATGTCTGGCGAGCGTATTGACGCTGATGACTACACTAAGATCGACGCTTTGATAAATAGACCCCTTTGTGTTACATTATTATTGTTCAGACATATACCTCAAATTAATTGTGTATCCCCTACTATTGTGATATCATTGTAACTGGACAAACCTTGTATGTTTTATTTGTTTAAAACCTTAATAAATAATTAAAGTAAAAAAAAATATATATATATTCTCTGTTTGGATCATGAAAAAACAAATTGGGGTTTCATGTCACTTTAAGTCAAAATTCTCCCAAGCTTGAATTTAATATTTTTGCACTGCGGTACTGATGGAATGGAACGTGACCCTTAATTAATTATCAGTAACTATGTAAAAGTGACCTATGTGTTTTACTCCTGTAATAGTGCAATAATGAAATACTCTAGCAAGTTATACACTGAGCAAACACTGCTGCCATCTAATGCTTAAAAGTGTATAATAATGTTAAAAGCAAGGTTGCAAAACAACTACGATATAGTGCTAGACATGTGCAGAATCCTAAACCTACTTAGATATCCTGTTCAAGAAAGGATTCCAAGAAGAAGAAAATTTGATAACAGAAGTACATTAGAATTTTTTTTAAAAACTGCACATGTCCCTTTAATTATGGTTCCTGGTCCTGTATATCCCTTTAAAGGGACAGGCTGGTAAGAAAACAAACTCCCCAATGGATAGAAACATTTAATTGCTAATTATCAGGAACCATTAAAGGGACATAAAACAAGTTAGGATAGAGACAAAATATAATAATATGTACTTGAATTACTTTACCTGCAAATTTATACTGCAGTGCCTCGTCATTAACCCTCCGAATTGTACAGCTCTAACTCCCCCCAAACAATTACTTCTGTGGCTGTATCTATATCTACCTTTGTTTTGTTAGAATGCAAGACTTTAACACTCCTTATCTGCTGGAGCCTAGAAGCAAATAAAATGCTGTGAACTCATTTGATATGTGATGCCTGTGTTTCTGATGCTAAACACTGATAAGGAGGAGTGGATCAGACTTCTCCAGACAGCATGGCTATGTAACTAATTTTGCTTATTTTAAAAAATTATATTAAAATACTTGCCAGCTATTTTTTACTTAATTAGCCCTTTTAGAATATACACAGAGCTCAACATGTTTCAAAAACGCTAGAATTTGCCATCACTTTGAGTGATCACTTTTTACAAAAGTCTGCTAAACTTACCCTTTCTGTGCCACAGCCTCCTCGCTAAACTCAGCACCTCTGGCGACCCACAGCATAGCTCTCTTTTTTTTTTCAGTGAAGTGACGTTTCCACCTCTAAACCAATAGCTGTGCTAGCATACAGAACAATGTTGGTAGTATGGCTATTGGTTTAATGGTGGAAACAGTTCACATGTACAGTAGATTTATACCTGCCTTTAGCAAGCTTGAGAGCCAAGCTAAACTGCTCCTGTTCTTCACAGAGCGCCAGTTACCAGAATAGGAGGCTTAGTGCAGCGGCTCCCAGGGCTTGCATTAAAAATACTTCCCCTTTATTGCAGGTTGTGGAAGCTGCCACATCCTTTGATGCAGGTCCTGGGAGCTGCCACTCCCTTTAATGCAGTCCCTGGAGCTGCCACGCCTTTAATGCAGGCCCTGGAAGCTGTCACGCCCTTTAATGCAGGCTCTCGAAGCTGCCATGCCATTTAATGCAGGCCCTGTAGTTGTCACGCCCTTTAATGCAGGCCCTAGACGCTGTTATGCCCTTTAATGCAGGCCCTGGAGCTGCCATGCCCTTTAATGCAGGCCCTGTAGTTGTCACGCCCTTTAATGCAGGCCCTAGACGCTGTTATGCCCTTTAATGCAGGCCCTGGAGCTGCCATGCCCTTTAATGCAGGCCCTGTAGTTGTCATGCCCTTTAATGCAGGCCCCAGAAGCTGCCACGCCCTTTAATGCAGGCCCTGGAGCTGCCATGCCCTTTAATGCAGGCCCCCGAAGCTGCCACGCCATTTAATGCAGGCCCTGGAGTTGTCACGCCCTTTAATGCAGGCCCTAGATGCTGTTACGCCCTTTAATGTAGGCCCCCGGAAGCTGCCACGCCCTTTAATGCAGGTCCTGGAGCTGCCATGCGCTTTAATGCAGGCCCCAGAAGCTGTCACGCCCTTTAATGCATGAATTTCTACAGTATTTATTTTTTTTTCTTTAATTTTGGGGTACATTCATTTGAATCTCTTCTTAGGGATGAGCAAATATGTTTGTATTCTAATTCAAATGTTATTACATAATCGAATGTTGATAAGAACGAAAATTCTTAAAACATTTTTTATCGAACGTTATTTACAGTTTTTGAATGTCACTTTCTAATTCAAATGTCACATTCGAATTCAAATGTCACATTTGAATATTACATTTATATAACTCACTTGTAGACTAGAAATACTATTTTGAATTTGAATGGCACATTCAAATTTGGATGTTGCATTGGAATTTGAATATTACATTTATATAACACAGTTTTAGACTTGAAACACTATTTCGAATTCGAATGGAACATTCGAATTCAGATGTTGCATTCGAATTTGAATATTACATTTATAAAACACAGTTGTAGACTAGAAATACTATTTCGAATTTGAAGTTGAATATTACATTTATAAAACACAGTATTAGACTAGAAATACTATTTCGAATTCGAATGTTACATTCGAATTTGAATGTCACATTCGAATTTGAATATTACATTTATAAAACACAGTTGTAGACTAGAAATACTATTTCGAAATTGAATGTTACATTGAAATTCAAATTCATTTGAATATTACATTTCGAAATTAAATGTGATATAAAATACATAGCTAAACATTCTATGATTCGAACAAATATTTTCGAATGTTATTTAAAAATTTGAAAACGAAAATTATAAAGTTATATAAACATTCGAAATTCGATTAGAACGAACAAATGTATCAAAATTTGTTTTACTGTGACAAGTGACCATGAAATATTTATATTACTATAAGAAGATGTAATGCTCTAGATACTGCAAATTTGCATTATTCAAAACAGGAATTTTGTGACTTCTGATTTTTAAAAAAAACAAATGCAAAACATCTGGAATGGCAAACAGTTAACACAATCATGACAGTGAGATTGCTGATTGAGATCCAGCTAAAAAAGACAAAAGTACTGTAAGTTACAATCACAAAAATGTGCATACATCTTCCACCTGTCTGCCAGGCATCTTGTCTATAATTGCACACTGGAAAGTGTGCATTGATGCCCCCTGCTTGCGCAAGGGCTGTCAATCTCCCAGGGTAGAAAAGTCCGGGGGGATTGAGATATGCCACACAGCAGTTGGTGGAATGATGACCGCTGCTTTTTAACTCTCAGCTGCAGGTTCTCTTGTGCAAGTCTGCAGCATATTGGGGTCCGAAGCTGCTATTGCATCTTCATAAATGTAGCCTTAAGTATTAAATAAAAATATATATGCAAATCTCAATGTCTTAACCAATACCGATAGATTGTACAGTAGACATAAATATACAGTAGGTTTAATGAGTCGAGATTATATATTCATAATATACATCTAAAATGGCGTCTGTGGCTATTTCACTGTGTTTTAAACAAAAGCTGATGCAGGATTTTGTGAAGTCCATAATTTTTATTCTTTACACCAGCCAATTATTGGCAGCTGTCTAAACTCGGCCATAGTCAGCTGCCAAGCAGCAATGCACTTCCACTCTAGAAATAAACATGTATGGTGATTGGTAACTATGCACATATACTGCACCTGATTGGCTCAGCAGAGTTCAACTCTAGACTAGCAGTTCATCATTTCTATTCCTGAGCTTACTATAACTATGTGTTTAACCATTTTGTGGGGGTTAAGCACATATATCTGTGCTTACAATAAAGCATCATTATGTCCCTTTGAGGTTGTTGAAAGATAATCATGCAGTGCTTATACAGAACTCCCCCATTTATACAACTACATAGGCATTTTCATTATTGTATTATATATTTTCACTTATACCAATTTACTTTAAGCCTCTTATCATTCTCCACAGATCATAATTTTCTAAATCTAAACAACTGCTATTTTATTTTATTAATGTATATAATTTTATGTATACATTGACAGAAAAAAAGAAAAAATGTTTTAACGACATTTATATTGCTTGTGATTTGCAGGATAAAATGTGTTGATTGCCACTTTAAATAGAAAATTGTAGGCTGAAAACATAAGAACGGCTACAAACAACATTTGTAAAGTCTAATCAGTAAGGCAACAAAACAAAACACGACTTTTAGTTCACAGAAAGCAGTCTGCCGTGGTTTGGCGGCATAATTAGCCTCACTTTACCTATGGCTGTATTTTTCCTAATGCATTTCTGTAGCAATTGATTGCAGAATTATAGAAATCTTTTTTTTTTTTTGTGGAACTAAACCTCATAAAAATATATTTTCCTGCAGAAACGCTCCCCCAGCAGTACTATAGAATTTGAATATAATTAGAACTAACACACGTCTTATTTCTTTTTTCAATTGTGTATTAATTGCTTTTTTCCTAACCTAAGTCATTATTTTATATATTATTTTTTAGCTTTCATTTAAAAAGATTTTAATAATACACAATTAGGCCCCTAAAACTGTACTTACCTTGTAAGAGCAGCCATCCTCTTCAGCGCAGAAGTTTATTTTTATTTTTCAACAGCGTCACAGGCGCACAGATTGCGCCATTCAACTAAATGTTGCACACTTCTACACAAAGTCAAGCTATCAGCTGTTTTACCTAGCAAGTTAACAAGCTACATTTAGGTGAATGGAGCGATTGGGCGCAATGTGATTAGACAGAGCACCCGTGATATGTTTGTTAAAAAAATACTGCAACAATGAAGAGGACGGCTGCACTTGCAAGGTAAGTACAGTTTTAGGGACCTAATTGTGTATTATAAAAATGTTACATAATTCTGTACATAGTAAAAAATCATGTAACATATTTGCAGGGATAGGCAAGGTGTCCGTACACAGACACTGGTGTCCGTGACTGGCCCTTGCAGTGTCCGCCACTCATTTTGCAGACTCATTTTGCAGTGGGGAGGCAAGAGTTGGACAGATGAATGCTGGTCCTGACACCACCTTGACGCATGCAGCGCCGCGTTTCGCGGGGTTGGGGCCGCACCCATATGACAGTAGCAGGAAAGTGAGTGAGAGGGAAGAAGTAAGCTGCCTGCAGTGCAGCCTATGTCAACCACTAGTGAGTCGTGACCCGTCCCAATTTCTTGATCTGTGCGGCAGCATGGTGCTGATGTGTCTGTGTAGAAGACCACTATCTACTCTGACAAACCTTACCTTACCAAGTAGGTTACCAACCATGATGATCATGCGATTAACATCAAGGTGGGGTGGGTTTTGGTCAGGAGTTGCAGACTCTTAATACAACCACAAATAAATAAAATGTAAGAATTTTTAAAACATTTTATACCAGTATACCACAAGCAGTCTTTATATCAATTTTATTTTAAACTTGTTTGATTAGATGTCTAATTTGCACTTGTGGAACTAGACCAGGGGCATCCAATGCATGGCTCATTTGACAGCAAAGTGCTCCTGACTTATAGAAACATAAAATGTGTTGGCAGATAGGAACCATTCATCCCATCTAGTCTGCCCAATTTTCAGAATACTTCCATTAGTTTCTGACCTTATCTTACATCTAGTATAGCCTTATGCCTATCCCATGCATGTTTAAACTCCTTCACTGTCTCTACCACTTCTGCTGGATGGCTATTCCACCATGAATCCTCTACCCTCTCGGTAAAGAAAGTGTTTTTTGATGTTTTTAATTTGAAATGTACCTTGCTGTCCTTCACTAAGGTCTGTACTTAGCCTTGGTCCGTGCCTATCCTTGCATATTAGACTATTTGTACTGTCCCTTCAAGACCATAGCGGTATTGTTTGCATCTATGTATAACATTAATATAAATATATATAAAAGTTTAAAGAAAATTAGACTTTCCCTGAATATTCGTTAA
The DNA here is from genome assembly GCF_027579735.1 of Bombina bombina. Taxonomy (NCBI): domain Eukaryota; kingdom Metazoa; phylum Chordata; class Amphibia; order Anura; family Bombinatoridae; genus Bombina; species Bombina bombina. The sequence continues at coordinate 72,405,483 of NC_069499.1, forward strand.
GAACATTTTGTCTGAAACTAAATTTTCTTCCCTGCACATCACTAATTGATAATAGAACTAAAAGGGAGCGTTACATGTTTATCAAATCAATTTAAGATTAATTTCGTGTTTTTGGTAAGCGCTACTTCAGAGCTCTGGTTAACTGTTTTGCGAAACAAAAAAATGTCACAAAACACATCAAAAATACATTATAGAGTTACACTCATAATAACACCATCTAATAAAAATAATTAAAAAAAAAATATTGCACCCAAAATGTTATAAGGGCTCAAACATATGCAGCAAGATTACATATGCGGCGTCGCCCAAAAAACCCAGCGACACCGGTTTTTTACACGATTTTGGCATCACATATACAGCGCCGCATATAAATGCGGTGCTTATATTCACGCCGTCACCAGCAATTTTTACTCCCATAAGCTAACATAGAACCGTGTCGCAATTCGATAACACATATTCAGCACAAGGACTTACGGAGCACAGAATGGATACATTCTACTCCATTTTCATCTAACAACACATAGGCAGGTGCAGCAACCCCTGTGCAGCATTAAAAAGCACTGTAACTCCTTGGAAGGCCTAACAAACACCTAACGCATGCACAATCACATACATATCAGCCACAAATCTCAAACAGTTAAACCTTTTCTGAGCATTTAATTATTACAAACAGTATCCTCCCTCTGCAAGTGTGTCAAACCAATCACAAACAGCACAACCTCTCACCTGCAGCCTTTAAACACCTGACCATGCACACTCTCATTAGACAAACAGTATTCTCCCTCTGCAAGTGTGTCAAACCAATCACAAACAACACAACCTCTCACATGTAGCCATAAAACATCTGACAATGCATACCCTCATTACTAGCCACCATGTTTCCCCTGTTTTACCTGCAATATCTAAACAGACAGCATTGTGGGGCACAAGGGGTTCTGGAAGGCTACAAGCCCCTGCTGCGGCACTACCTGCTGTAAAGGATAGACCTGCTGGAGATGCTCTCCCTGCTGCCGAAAGACTTGCTGCAGCTGATCTACTTGCTGCTGGTGTCCCTGGTCATGGTGCTGCGGCCGTCCCTGCTCCTGCTGCTGATGTCCCTGTTCCTCATGCTGCTGCAGTCCCTGTGCCTGGTGCTGCCCCTGCTGCTGTTGTTGCTGCAGCTGGTCATTGGCCAGGAGGGCCTATAAGATGTCGGCATCAGCAGAGGGGAAGATCAAGGGCACCAAGGATCCAAAGGGTTAGGGTCACCCTGTTTGGAATGACAAAGGAGGAGGTCAGGGACAAGTATCGCTTGACTTCTGCAAGTCTCATTGACCTATATGAGGTCTTGAAGGATGATATTGACCCTCAAGCGAATAGGAACCGAGCTCTGACTGGTATGCAGAAGCTGTTTTGTGTTGTGCACTTCCTGGCATCCGGCTCATTCCAGTCAACAGAAGGCTATGTGTCTAGCCTAGCACAGTCCACTATCTCCATGCTCCTAGGGGAGGTTTTGACTGCTCTAGATAATCAGACATAGTGATACATTCATTTCCCCGATACCCCCCAGGAATGGAACAGTCTTAAACAAGGCTTCTATCGACTGAAGGTTATTCCCAATGTCATGGGGGCAATTGATTGCACACATGTGCATATCGTGGCCCCACATCAGGAGCAATTCCTCTATATCAGAGCGGGTGCCGCTCACCAAGTGTTCTTCCCCCATGGGGGTCACTTGAACAGAGTGAGTGCTCTGTAACTGGATATACTAGGAACTGGAAGTGACATTTACCCAAGTAGTAGATCATGGTAGGAGCTGTAGTGCACAGTAGACATACACAGTGTATATTTATCTTGTGAGACCCAAGAGAAGTGATCATTCTGGAACTGAATAAAAAGTGACATTTATCCAAGTAGTACATAATGGGAGTCTACATTGGACAATGCATGCTTGTAGTTATATTAATCTTGTGAGTTTTATTTACAACATCTTGTTACATCTCTTAGAACCTTATAAAATTGATGTGGTCAAATGAATGATTTACCTAATAAACAAAGGAGGGCCAGATTATACTATCTTGAGGGGCACATTTGGCCCCAGGGCCGGTACTTTGAGACCACTGCTCTATATCAACAGAAAAGGGTTCTACTCCTTGAATTGCCAGATGGTCTGTGATACCACTCTGAAATTCACATATGTGTATGCAGGCTCTCCAGGGAGTGCCCATGATTCCTACATCCTGCGCCAAAACTCCTTATTACAGCTTTTTGAATCTGGAACACTCTCGGGAGGTTGGCTGCTTGGTGAGTATGCACTACCTTCATTCTGTCTGTGTTTTTCTCTTAAATTTCTTTTTAATTTAAAGGGACATTTTCTTAAAATGGCATGTTCTATCTGAATCATGAAAATAGAATTTTGTCTAGACTAATCCTGTCATCAAGTATATTGCTTACATTGCACCAATTTAACTTTCTAGGTAAATCTATCTTTTAAATTAAATTCCTGTTACGTCCCTTTAAGCACATGATGAACCTGTATCAATCAGAATACATATGTTACATGACAGGTGACCCAGGGTAAGGCTGCAGATTATGTCTGTTGAACCCCTTGGCACACCCCCTTACAGAGCCACAACTCAGGTAACAGGAGGCCCACATTATGACAAGAAATGTGATAGAAAGGAGCTTTGGCCTACTCAAAACCAGATTCAGGTGTCTGGATTTGATGTGAGGAGCTTTACAGTATAACCCCAACAAAGTGTTTTCCATTGTCAATGCATGTTATATTCTACACAACATTGCTGTGGACACACGTATATTGGGGGACATTGCAAGATCAGGAGGTGGTGCCTGTACCTGAAGGTGTGGACAGGTGGACACTAAGGGAGAATGAAGTGATGGACTTTGTTATCCGGGAATACTTCACCTGTAAGTTACTTGTTCATAAGCACAGTAACCCATAACATTCACATGTATTATGATGTTTGACTGTACCTCACCAACCATTGCACGTGTATATATCATATCTTGCAGATACATCCCACCCCCGTTCCCTTAACCCCCCTAATTACTGAAAATATCTTATTGTTTAATTCATGTTTAGGTCACAATGATTTTTGGAATATCATTCTGGAAAAGAATGGAAAGGGATATTTCTACCCCAAGTTCACACCTTAAATACATAATTATTATATATATACCCCTGTGTCAATTTATATTGGATGTGAGAAACATTGATTTACATCTTATAAGTGAATATTACTATATGTACCCTTCATACACAACTATGTGATGTCAGTTATTTTACAAGAATATGTCATAAACATGTTAATATTACCTTTTTTATTGCTATTTCAAAACAGGTCATATTATCATGTTTTAACAATATCAGTGTAATAAAACACACCTCACATGGATGTGTATGACAATTACATGGTAAATAACAAAGGACAATGTTCATGGTGAACTATAATAATATTTATTTTTTTTCTTTGGCTTTTTGGAAGAGGGAGCTGAGGTTCCTGTAGTGGATTGGCTTGTTCCTTGTTCTAGCAGATTCTGGTGTTTCTGCTTTTGTTCTAGCAGATTCTGGTGTTTCTGCTGTTGTCCTGGCGACAGATGATAGGCTGGAGGCAGTGTCCTGCTGGTGTGTAAAGTGCTCAACCAACACACTGAAAAGTTGATTTTGTTCTCTCTATTTATTGTCCATCTGCATCTGCATATCAGACAGAATTTGCATAATCTGTGACTGGTTTTGAACACTTGCACTTAATGCTGCGATGTCCCTCTGCAGCTGTATGCTATGTCTGTGTAACCTCTCCTGGCCTCTGAAGAACCTCTCTTGGCCTCTTTGTAAACTCTTAGTGCTTCTGATGAGCCACCTCTGGAGTGTAATGTATTCCTCACCCAGGGGAGAATACAATGCATCCACAGACTGTTGAGCAACAGGGATGGCAGTTGTTTGATTGCCACAATGTTGGAGAAGAGGTTATGCTGGTGTATATTCTTTTGATGCCTGGGAGCACACTGTTCCTGCGGTTGCATGAAGACTGGTGATAGTGGTGGTGGTGTAATGGCAGTTTGTATCCTTGTGACAGGAGGTTCTGTGGAGGAGTTAAAGGATGAGAGGGATTAGTACAGTCAGATATATGTCCATGTGGGCATACAATGTACATTAATACATGCTAGGACCTACCCTGATTCGCATGTCAAACTCTATAACATGCATGTGCACATTGTGAGTTGGTCTATGAGTGATTTGAATAGGAGCAGTATACAGGGATGTCTTTCATACAATAGTTATGTGTACATGTCAATGATGAAATAATGTGTTCTTTAAGTGACACTATGGTCACACAAGTTAGCTTGATCTAGGCACAGAACCTGCTTTATTGAGGTAAATGTATTGGGATGGCTATAGTGTCCATTAAAGGAAAACTCTACATGTGGCTTATGGCCTGTGTTGCTCTGAGACATGTTAGTATTGCACTATTCCCCCTCACATAATGAATTGCATTGTGTTATGTAGCAGTAATGTCAAGTATAATTGTAGATGTTTCTTCTGTTAAGTGTGATCAGTCCACGGGTCATCATTACTTCTGGGATATTACTCCTCCCCAACAGGAAGTGCAAGAGGATTCACCCAGCAGAGCAGCATATAGCTCCTCCCCTCTACGTCACTCCCAGTCATTCTCTTGCACCCAACGACTAGATAGGATGTGTGAGAGGACTATGGTGATTATACTTAGTTTTTATCTTCAATCAAGAGTTTGTTAATTTTAAAATAGCACCGGAGTGTGTTATTATCTCTCTGGCAGAATTTGAAGAAGAATCTACCAGAGTTTTTGTTATGATTTTAGCCGGAGTAGTTAAGATCATATTGCTGTTTTCTCGGGCCATCTGAGGAGAGGTAAACTTCAGATCAGGGGACAGCGGGCAGATGAATCTGCATAGAGGTATGTAGCAGTTTTTATTTCTGATAATGGAATTGATGAGAAAATCCTGCCAAACCGAATATAATGTCATGTATGTATACTTTACACTTCAGTATTCTGGGGAATGGTACTCTCACTAGAATTTACACTGTAAGAAATACATAAAGCTGTTTAATAACTAGAGATTATGTTTAACGTTTTTGCTGGAATGTAAAATCGTTTTCATTTACTGAGGTTACTGAGTGAATAAATGTTTGGGCACTATTTTTCCACTTGGCAGTTGCTTAATCTGTTTTCTGACAGTTTCTGTTCCTCCCTCACTGCTGTGTGTGAGGGGGAGGGGCCGTTTTTTGGCGCTTTTTACTACGCATCAAATATTTCAGTCAGCAACTCATTGTATTCCCTGCATGATCCGGTTCATCTCTACAGAGCTCAGGGGTCTTCAAAACTTATTTTGAGGGAGGTAATTTCTCTCAGCAGAGCTGTGAGAATTGTAGTTTGACTGAGATAAAAAACGTTTATTCTGTAATTTGTTTTCCTGCTTTCAGAATTTGTTATCTTTGCTAATGGGGATTAAACCTTTGCTAAAGTTGGGTTGTTTACAAGGATTGAGGGCTATAACTGTTTCAATTTATTAATTTTCAACTGTCATAGATCTTCTGTGCTTCTTAAAGGCACAGTAAGTTTTAATATTATTCTAATTGAATGGTATTTCCAAGTTGGCAAGTTTATTTGCTAGTGTGTTAAACATGTCTGATTCAGAGGATGATACCTGTGTCATTGTTGCAATGCCAAAGTGGAGCCCAATAGAAATTATGTACTAACTGTATTGATGCTACTTTAAATAAAAGTCAATCTGTACAAATTGAACAAATTTCACCAAACAACGAGGGGAGAGTTATGCCGACTAACTCGCCTCACGTGTCAGTACCTACAATCTCCCGCTCAGAGGGAGGTGCGTGATATTGTAGCGCCGAGTACATCTGGGGCGGCCATTACAAATCACATTACAGGATATGGCTACTGTTATGACTGAGGTTTTGGCTAAATTACCAGAACTAAGAGTAAGCGTGATCACTCTGGGGTGAGAACAGAGTGCGCTGATAATATTAGGGCCATGTCAGACACTGCGTCACAGGTTGCAGAACATGAGGACGGAGAACTTCATTCTGTGGGTGACGGTTCTGATCCAAACAGACTGGATTCAGATATTTCAAATTTTAAATTTAAACTGGAAAACCTCCGTGTATTACTAGGGGAGGTGTTAGCGGCTCTGAATGATTGTAACACAGTTGCAATACCAGAGAAAATGTGTAGGTTGGATAAATATTTGCGGGGGTACCGACGAGTACTGAGGTTTTTTCCTATACCTAAGAGACTTACTGAAATTGTTACTAAGGAGTGGGATAGACCCGGTGTGCCGTTCTCACCCCCTCCGATATTTAGAAAAATGTTTCCAATAGACGCCACCACAAGGGACTTATGGCAAACGGTCCTAAGGTGGAGGGAGCAGTTTCTACCTTAGCTAAGCGTACCACTATCCGGTGGAGGATAGCTGTGCTTTTTCAGATCCAATGGATAAAAAGTTAGAGGGGTTACCTTAATAAAATGTTTGTTCAACAAGGTTTTATATTGCAACCCTTGCATGCATTGCGCCGATCACGGCGCTGCAGCGGCATTCGGATTGAGTCTCTGGAAGAGAACATTGGTTCAGCTACTCTGGACGACATTACGGACAGGCTTAGAGTCCTTAAACTAGCTAATTCATTCATTTCGGAGGCCGTAGTACATCTTACTAAACTTACGGCGAAGAATCAGGATTCGCCATTCAGGCACGCAGGGCGCTGTGGCTAAAATCCTGGTCAGCTGATGTTACTTCTAAGTCTAAATTGCTTAATATACCTTTCAAAGGGCAGACCTTATTCGGGCCCGGGTTGAAAGAGATTATCGCTGACATTACAGGAGGTAAAGGCCATGCCCTGCCTCAGGACAAAGCCAAAGCCAAGACTAGACAGTCTAATTTTCGTTCCTTTCGTAATTTCAAAGCTGGAGCAGCATCAACTTCCTCTGCACCAAAACAGGAAGGAGTTGTTGCTTGCTACAGACAAGGCTGGAAACCTAACCAGTCCTGGAACAAGGGCAAGCAGACTAGGAAACCTGCTGCTGCCCCTAAAACAGCATGAATTGAGGGGCCCCCGATCCGGGATCGGATCTAGTGGGGGGGCAGACTTTCTCTCTTCGCCCAGGCTTGGGCAAGAGATGTTCAGGATCCCTGGGCGCTAGAGATAATATCTCAGGGATACCTTCTGGACTTCAAATACTCTCCTCCAAGAGAGAGATTTCATCTGTCAAGATTGTCAACAATCCAGACAAAGAAAGAGGCGTTTCTACGCTGCGTACAAGAGCTCTTGTTAATGGGAGTAATCCATCCAGTTCCACGATCGGAACAGGGACAGGGGTTTTACTCAATCTGTTGTGGTTCCCAAAAAAGAGGGAACTTTCAGACCAATCCTGGACTTAAAGATCCTAAACAAATTCCTAAGAGTTCCATCGTTCAAGATGGAGACTATTCGGGACAATTTTTACCTATGATCCAAGAGGGGTCAGTACATGACCACTGTAGATTTAAAAGATGCTTACCTTCACATACCGATTCACAAAGATCATTATCGGGTACCTAAGGTTTGCCTTCCTATACAGGCATTACAAGTTTGTCGGCTCTTCCATTCGGATTGGCTACAGCTCCAAGAATCTTCACAAAGGTTCTGGGTGCTCTTCTGGCGGGTACTAAGACCAGCGGGAATCTCGGTAGCTCCATACCTAGACGACATTCTGATACAAGCTTCAAGCTTTCAAACTGCCAAGTCTCATACAGAGTTAGTGCTGGCATTTCTAAGGTCACATGGATGGAAGGTGAACGAAAAGAAAAGTTCACTCGTTCCACTCACAAGAGTTCCCTTCCTGGGGACTCTTATAGATTCTGTAGAAATGAAAGATTTACCTGACAGAGGACAGGCCTAACAAGACTTCAAAGTGCTTGCCGCACCCTTCATTCCATTCAACACCTGTCAGTGGCTCAATGCATGGAGGGTAATCGGCTTAATGGTAGCGGCAATGGACATAGTACCCTTTGGCACGCTTACACCTCAGACACACTGCAACTGTGCATGCTAAGTCAGTGGAATGGGGATTACTCAGACTTATCCCCTTCCTCTGAATCTGGATCAAGAGACCAGAAATTCTCTTCTATGGTGGCTTTCTCGGCCACATCTGTCCAGGGGGATGCCATTCAGCAGACCAGACTGGACAATTGTAACAACAGACGCCAGCCTTCTAGGTTGGGGTGGCCGGTCCTGGAATTCTCTGAAGGCTCAGGGACAATGGAGTCAGGGAGGAGAGTCTCCTGCCAATAAACATTCTGGAATTGAGAGCAGTTCTCAATGCCCTCCTGGCTTGGCCCCAGTGGACAACTCGGGGGTTCATCAGGTTTCAGTCGGATAACATCACGACTGTAGCTTACATCAACCATCAGGAGGGACAAGAAGCTCCCTAGCTATGATGGAAGTATCAAAGATAATTCTCTGGGCAGAGTCTCACTCTTGCCACCTGTCAGCATCCACATCCCGGGGAGTGGAGAAGCTGGGAGGCGGATTTCTTAAGTCGTCAGACTTTTCATCCGGGGGAGTGGGAACTTCATCCGAGGTCTTTTGCCCAAATACTGCGACGTTGGGGCAAACCAGAGATAGATCTCATGGGCGTCTCGACAGAACGCCAAGCATCCTCGTTACAGGTCCAGATCCAGGGATCCAGGGAGCAGTCCTGATAGATGCTCTGACAGGCACCTTGGACTTCAGGATGGCTTACGTGTTTCCACCCTTCCCGTTGCTTCCGCCGATTGATTGCCAGAATCAACAAGAGAGAGCATCAGTGATTCTAATAGCACCTGCGTGCCACGCAGGACTTGGTATGCAGACCTGGTGGACATGTCATCCTGTCCACCTTGGTCTCTTACCTCTGAAACAGGACCTTCTGATACAGGGTCCCTTCAAACATCAAAATCTAACTTCTCTGAAGCTGACTGCTTGGAAATTGAACGCTTGATTTTATCAAGACGTGGGTTTTCTGAGTCAGTTATTGATACCTTAATACAGGCTAGGAAACCTGTTACAGAAAGATTTACCATAAGATATGGCGTAAATACCTATATTGGTGTGAATCCAAAGGTTACTCTTGAAGTAAGGTTAGGATTCCCTAGGATATTGTCTTTTCTACAAGAAGGTTTAGAAAAGGGTTTATCTGCTAGTTCATTAAAGGGGACAGATCTCAGCTCTGTCCATTCTGTTACACAAACGTCTGTCAGAAGTTCCTGACGTCCAGGCCTTTTTGTCAGGCTTTGGCCAGGATTAAACCTGTGTTTAAAACTGTTTGCTCCACCATGGAGTTTAAAACCTTGTTCTTAATGTTTTACAGGGCGTTCCGTTTGAACCCCTTCATTCCATTGATATAAAGGTTGTTATCTTGGAAAGTTCTATTTTTAATGGCTATTTCCTCGGCTCGAAGAGTCTCTGGAATTATCAGCCTTACATTGTGATTCTCCTTATTTGATTTTTCATTCGGATAAGGTAGTCCTGCGTACTAAACCTGGGCTTCTTACCTAAGGTAGTTACTGACAGGAATATCAATCAAGAGATTGTTGTTCCTTCTTTATGCCCAAATCCTTCTTCAAAGAAGGAACGTCTACTGCACAACCTGGATGTAGTCCGTGCTCTAAAATTTTACTTACAGGCAACTAAGGGAATTTCGACAAGACGTCTTCTCTGTTTGTCATTTACTCTGGGCAGAGGAGAGGTCAAAAAGCTTCCGCTACCTCTCTTTCTTTTTGGGCTTCGTAGCATAATTCGTTTAGCTTATGAGACTGCTGGACAGCAGCCTCCTGAAAGAATTACAGCTCATTCTACTAGAGCTGTGGTCTTCCACTTGGGCCTTCAAGAATGAGGCCTCTGTTGAACAGATTTGCAAGGCTGCAACTTGGTCTTCGCTTCATAACTTTTTCCAAATTTTACAAATTGACACTTTTGCTTCATCGGAGGCTATTTTTGGGAGAAAGGTTCTTCAGGCAGGTGGTTCGCTTCTGTATAAAAGAGCCTGCCTAATCCCTCCCGTCATCCGTGTAATTTTGCTTTGGTATTGGGTATCCCAGAAGTAATGATGACCCGTGGACTGATCACAACTTAACAGAAGAAAACATAATTTATGCTTACCTGATAAATTCCTTTCTTCTGTAGTGTGATCAGTCCACGGCCCGCCCTGTTTTTAAGGCAGGTAAATATTTTTTTAATTTATACTCAGTCACCACTTCACCCTTGGCTTTCCTTTCTCGTTGGTCTTGGTCGAATGACTGGGAGAGTGACGTAGAGGGGAGGAGCTATATGCAGCTCTGCTGGGTGAATCCTCTTGCACTCCTGTTGGCGGAGGAGTAATATCCCAGAAGTAATGATGACCCTTGGACTGATCACACTACAGAAGAAAGGAATTTATCAGGTAAGCATATATTATGTTTTTTGTTTGTACTCCAAATACCATGCTCCTCATCATGTACATTGAATGTGTGATATTAAAGGATGTTTTAATTGCAATTACATATAATACTGGTGTGTGGGGATGTTACTCACCAGCATGATGTGCTGTGGTTGCAACCCCTGAGTCAAGAACCCCTGGATGTCCACGGACTGCTGTGGTACTCAGGGACCTGCGTCTTATCTCCTGCCAGACGTTGTACTCAATTTCCAGGGATGGCCCACCACCTGTTTCCCTTTTGGTGGACTGCTTCCTGCCCTATCTTCTCTTTGACTCACCACTTGCAGTTGTTTCAACCTCTTTTTCAGGTCCTCTACAGTCCTCCTCTGCGGGGGCCACGCTGTTGACGGTATCCTCTACAGCAATCCATGCAGTCCTTCTTTTTTTGGCACTGCCTTTGCCATTCTCCTGGCAAAAGTGGTCACCGTAGTTGTCCATGATGGCCTGGACTAGGGCAACATTTTCCTCAAAGGAGAAGTTGGGACATCTCACCTTTTCATCCTCCATGGCCACTTGGCTTCCTCCCTGAGATGTCCCTGGCAGTGTGTGTTCCTGCTTATACTCTCCCTCCTCCACCCTTCTGTCCCCATATGCAACCTCTGTCCCTCTCCTGGATGTGGCTGGTCTCTGGGGCTCTATAGCATCTCTCCTCCCATCATCTCTTCTGGTTCTCCCCTCTCCCCACTCCACTTACTCCCTGTTGGGGGGCCCACTGCTCCTTCTGTCCTCTTCTATCCTCCTCTCCCTGCCTCTTCTCTCCACTCCTACCCTCATCCCTACCTCTCCCTGCCATCCTCATACTTATCACACCACACACACTCCTACTCACTCCCAGTTTAGTCACACACAATCACAACCAAAAACTCAGCCTATCAGACTGTAAAAGGAAAATTAAAAATGTGTTGTGTATTTATATATGTATGTATGCAATGTGTGCAATATGTCAGAATATAAGTGAGTAAGTGCACAAATTTACTCAATCCACCAATGCATCCTAACTAACTATTTATTCTGTTTGCACCTCTCTCTCTGCTCTCACTAATCCTCCACTCCTGGGCCGTGTGTTTTTAGCTCAACGAACAATCCAAACACACTGAAGAAAATGTCAGTTGCGCATGAGTATATATACAGATTTTGAATTGCGTAATTACTTTGCGCTTTTTTTTTAAATTTCGGTTTAGTTTTTAGGGTGCGATATCCTAATTTACATAAAACTATTCTTATTAACAAGTTACGCTGACATAATACTGGCGTAAGTTACTGGCGATGACAGAAATGTGTATTTGCGCACTTTTCTGAACATCGCCAGTTTTAGCCTACTTATGCCAGTCTAGCATCTTATGGCACAAATATGTGATACACCGATGTGCAAGGTAAAATTACAGGCGACGCGGGTTTCTGCAGTTACGCTGTGTCATGGGACAACTTGTAATGATTGGATCGCAACTGCAAACCTGAATTTATTATATGTAGATGTATCACTTTAAATTCTGAACTTATATGGAGGAGAAGTTCAGGGAATATCAGTGAAGTTTAATAAAAAATAACAGACTTTTATTTTGCTACAATTGTATAATGTAGCATAAGAGAATTTGGTAACCTCTTGGCATAAATGTATTTCTCTGTATCCCTCAAATTATATGATCACAGAGTATAGTATTTTGGAAAGCAGGTATGGGATATATATTGCTCTTTTACATGAGAGTTCTTTATATATTTCTCCTCTGAGTATGCTCTGTGTCATGATCGCTTCCGTTCATCGCCGTGTCGCCGCGGCTCCCGGAACTTCTCTGTGTCTCTGACGTCATGTTGCTTAGCAACATGACGCTTTCTCTCACACCCCTCTGATGACGGTTACGCTCCTGCCCTTTAAATCTCGGCGGGAGATCTGAATCTGGGCCCGTTTGTTTGTTTCCCTGAATTGTGAGTACCATATCAGTTTTGTTCTTCTGTGTACCGACTTCTGCCTGCCTGACCAAGCCTCTTGCCTAATCCCTACTTGCTGATATTTGGACATTGACTTCTGCATGCCTGACCTTGCCTGTAGCTTTTACCCTTTTGCTGATTCTTGGATGCCGACTTCTGCTTGCCTGACCCTGTCTTTTGCCTATACCTTTTGCTGATATTTGGATGCCGACTTCTGCCTGCCTGACCTTGCTTTTGCCTTTTACCTTTAAACCTATTCTTTGATAAACAAGACCTGCTTAAAGGGACATTTTACTTTTACAAGCTGCAAAAGAGAACTTTGCCTTTCTGTTTGTTATACACCTGCTTAAAAGGGACATTTACTTTTACAAGCTGCAAAAGAGAACTTTGCCTTTCTGTTTGTTATACACCTGCTTAAAAGGGACATTTACTTTTACAAGCTGCAAAAGAGAACTTTGCCTTTCTGTTTGTTATACACCTGCTTAAAAGGGACATTTACTTTTACAAGCTGCAAAAGAGAACTTTGCCTTTCTGTTTGTTATACACCTGCTTAAAAGGGACATTTACTTTTACAAGCTGCAAAAGAGAACTTTGCCTTTCTGTTTGTTATACACCTGCTTAAAAGGGACATTTACTTTTACAAGCTGCAAAAGAGAACTTTGCCTTTTCTGTTTGTTATAAACCTGCTTAAAGGGACATTATACTTTTACAAGCTGCAAAAGAGAACTTTTCCTTTGTTTTACAAGCCTGCTAAAGAGGACCTTTTTCAGAAGCTTCAAGTAAGAGCATTTCCTTTTTGTTCTTTGTACTACTTAAAGGGGACGTTTTATCCTTTGTGGCTTTCCTGCATTCTGGAACAATATTCATTTTTGTTATCTTCTAATCTGCTTCCTGAGTGGGTCACGTCCTGGATATTTTCTCAGTGTGCTAGCGTGTGCTTTCAATTCACGCTAGCAGTTGGGTTACATCCCGGATTGATTCCAGAGCGGCTGACATTACAAACGGGCCATAAAAATGGACCCCACTGAATTATCTATGGCCGTGGCTCACCAGGGACAGCTCTTGGGTTCTCATGCCACTCACTTGCAGTCTCTGGACACTAAACTTGATCAAATTACTGCTCTATTACAAAATTTTGGTTGCTACCGCACCTCCCAATCCTAATCCCAATCCAAATCCGATTGAGGCATTACCTCCTCCGATTCCTAACAATCAGTCTCAGGTACAACTAAGTCCCAGGATTCCTCTTCCGGATAAATATGATGGGAATCCTGAAGAATGTAGAGGCTTTTTGAATCAATGCCGTCTTCATTTCCGAAATAGCCCTACTCTCTTTGCTACTGCCTCTTCTAGAATCACGTTTCTTATTTCCTTAATGAAAGGAAAAGCCTTGGCTTGGGTGTCACCTTTGCTAGAAAAGAATGATCCTATACTGTTGGATGTTGATACATTTCTATCTACATTCTCAAACGTATTCGATAAACCTGGAAGGTCATCCGCTGCTGAAGCTACTCTCCTGGATTTACGTCAAGGAAATCAACCAGTCTCTCAATATGCAATTGAGTTCCGCACCCTTGCCTCTGAAACCACTTGGAATCAGGGAGCACTCAGAGCCGCTTTCCGTAAAGGACTTTCTGAGCGTCTCAAGGATGAATTGGTGTATCGTGAACTTCCAGAGTCCTTAGAAGCCTTAATAAATCTCTGTATCAGTCTCGACGCCAGGTTTCGTGAACGCCAACAAGAAAAGGATAGAACACAGAGGACTTCCACTCGAACTCCTTTTCGTTTAGCTCCTCGTTTTTATAATCCAGTCACTCCAGCCTCTCCTACTACTGATCAGGCTGAACCCATGGAAGTAGGAAGTATAAAATTAACTGAGACTGAACGCTTGAGAAGACGGACTCTTGGCTTATGTCTGTACTGTGGCCTTAAAGGACATTTATTAAGGGGATTGTCCTACTAGGCCAGTAAAAGCCAGGGCTTAACTCTAGTCCAGGGAACTGAGTTAAGCCAAAATAGTGGTCATTCCCTATACAAGAAACTCTTTGTTCCAGTAACTCTTCTAATTGGACATAAGAAGATTTATACCCAAGCTCTAATTGATTCTGGTGCTGGAGGTGTGTTCATTGACTCTACATTTGTTTCTACTCATTCTATACCCTTACTAAAGAAGGAGTATTCCATTTCAGTCTCTACGGTCAGTGGAGATCCTTTGGGTTCTGGATACATTCAGTTTTCTACTCAACCCTTAATCCTCACCGTAGGAATACTTCATTCTGAGACAATTTGTTTCGATGTCATTCCCACTCCGCAATTTCCCATTATCTTGGGATTACCCTGGCTCCAGATTCACAATCCCATTTTTTTCTTGGACTCTCGGTGAACTCACTTCCTGGGGATCTACATGCCAGACTAAATGTCTTCAAAAGATTACTAAGTTACCACTCACTATTGCTCTCACAGTTGAAACTCCGAATCCTTACCTATGCATTATCCATGACTTTGTGGATGTCTTCTCCAAAAAAGAAGCTGAACGTCTTCCTCCTCATCGCCCTTTTGATTGTCCCATTGACCTCCTTCCTGGGGCTGCCTATCCTCGAGGGCAAGACATATCCACTTTCTAAACCAGAAAACATGGCTCTGGAAGAATATATAAAAGACAATCTGGCTAGAGGATTTATTCGACCCTCCTCTTCCCCTGTAGGGGCTGGTTTCTTTTTGTGGGAAAAAAGGATGGCGGATTAAGACCCTGTATTGATTATCGTGGATTGAATCAGATTACCATCAAGAACAGTTATCCTCTGCCCCTTATTCCTGAACTTTTTACTTATCTTCAGGAGCCACCATTTTCACCAAACTCGACCTACGTGGTGCATACAACTTGATCCGTATACGCAAAGGAGATGAGTGGAAGACTGCCTTTAACACTCGATTTGGGCATTATGAATATTTGGTCATGCCCTTCGGGCTATGCAATGCTCCGGCGGTTTTCCAGCATTTTGT
Source organism: Bombina bombina (assembly GCF_027579735.1). Classification (NCBI taxonomy): domain Eukaryota; kingdom Metazoa; phylum Chordata; class Amphibia; order Anura; family Bombinatoridae; genus Bombina; species Bombina bombina. Next base: position 72,420,902 of record NC_069499.1, read on the forward strand.
AAATGAGATCTTTCGTGATTTTTTTGAATATTTTTGTTATCATATACCTGGACGACATCTTAATTTTTTCTCAGAACCACCAAGATCATGTGCACCACGTCAAGAAAGTACTTCAACGTCTAAGAGAATTCCATCTGTTTGCTAAACTGGAGAAATGTTCTTTCCATCAAAAATCCATACCCTTTCTGGGTTATGTAATATCGGCATCTGGATTCGAAATGGACCCTACTAAACTTTCTGCCATTTTGGATTGGCCTAGACCTGATTCTTTGAAGGCTTTACAACGTTTCCTAGGCTTCGCCAATTATTACAGAAAGTTCATCAAGAATTTTGCTACTATTACTTCTCCTCTTACTTCTCTCACAAGAAAAGGACAAAACTGTAAAGTATGGCCGTCTGAGGCTATAGAAGCTTTTGAATCTCTCAAAGAAGCTTTTTCCTCAGCTCCTATCCTTCGTCATCCAAATCCTGAGTTTCAATTTATTCTGGAGGTGGATGCTTCCTCTGTTGCTGCTGGAGCTGTTCTGTCTCAACGAATACCAGAGACTGGAAGGATTCATCCTGTTGCTTTTTTCTCTAAAAAATTCACTCCTTCCGAATTTAACTATGACGTAGGGAATAAAGAGTTGCTTGCCATCAAGATGGCATTGGATGAATGGAGACAGTTGGCTGGAAGGTACTTCTTTGCCATTTACTATACTTACTGATCATAAGAACCTTCTGTATCTCCAAACAGCCAAACGACTAAATTCCAGGCAAGCACGCTGGTCATTATTCTTCTCTCGTTTTCACTATAATTTGTCTTACATACCTGGTTTCAAAAAATATTAAAGCAGACGCACTTTCCAGACAATTCAAGATACCCCAGTTCCTGAGTCTGGTACCATTCTCCAACCTCATGAAGTCATTGCCCAGTTAACAACTTCTTGGTTACAAGAATTACAGTCCGCTCAAGAGCATCTTCCTTTGTCCTGTAAACCTCCGATGGTTTACTCTTTGTTCCTGAACGCCTTCGTTCCAAGATTTTATTTTGGGCTCATGATAGTCCCTTTCTGGACATCCTGGCATCAGTATTACCACTCGAAACCTCAAACAACATGTCTGGTGGCCTACACTCTCTCAAGATGTGAAGGATTACGTCTCAGTATGCACACAATGTGCCATGAACAAAACTCCACGCTAACTTCCTTCAGGATTACTCCAACCATTGCCTATACCTCACCAGCCTTGGACTCATGTATCCATGGACTTTATTACCGATCTTCCTTTGTCCACTGGGAACAATACTATCTGGGTGGTGGTCGACAGGTTCACTAAGACGGCTCATTTTGTACCCTTGCCAGGATTACCATCTGCCAAAAGACTCTCTGAACTTTTTATTCTACATATTGTAAGAATCCATGGATTTCCTCTAGATATTGTTTCAGATAGAGGGGTACAATTCGTTTCTCGATTTTGGAGGTCACTTTGTAAACATTTTGGTACTACTATATCTCTCTCTACTTCTCACCACCCACAATCGAATGGTCAGACTGAAAGAGTAAACCAGTGTCTTGAAACATATCTTAGACATTATGTGGATCATTATCATTCTAACTGGACTTCTTACCTTCCTTTGGCTGAATTGGCCCATAATGCCCGGTACAATTCCTCCCTTCAGACTTCTCCTTTTCATGCAGCTTACGGATATCAGCCTAGGACATTCCCTTTGCATACTTCCTCCACAGTGAATCCTGCTTCTGATCTTACAGCCCGAAGATTAACTCGACATTGGCAGAAGATACATCGTATTCTTTCTGTAACTTCTAGACGTTACAAGTTCTTTTCGGATCTTCGACGGAAGAAGGCTCCCAAATATCGCCCTGGTGATAAAGTTTGGATTTCCTCTCGATTTCTTCGCCTGAAACAACCTTCTAACAAATTGGGACCACGAGTATGTGGGTCTTTCCGAATACTGGGTCAGGTATGTTCCACTGCTAACGGGTAGCATTACCCAAGTCTCTCAAAGTCCATCCGGTATTCCATGTTTCTCTTTTAAAAACCTGTGATGATGAACAGGTATTCTAAGCCTTTTCTAAACCTCCACCGTTATTGGTGCATGGGACATCCTGAGTTTGAGATCAGCCATATTCTAGATTCCAAATTGCGGGGCAAGAAATTGTATTATCTCATTCATTGGAAGGGTTATCCAGTCACGGAACGTTCTTGGAACCTGCTCACAAGTAAATGCTCCTATATTGGTCAAGACTTCCACAAGACTCATCCTGATAGTGACCTGGTCCTGTCTCCCCGGTAGGGGGGGTCCTTGAGGAGGGGGTGCTGTCATTGATCGCTTCCGTTCATCGCCGTGTCGCCGCGGCTCCCCGAACTTCTCTGTGTCTCTGACGTCATGTTTGCTTAGCAACATGACGCTTTCTCTCACACCCCTCTGATGACGGTTACGCTCCTGCCCTTTAAATCTCGGCGGGAGATCTGAATCTGGGCCCGTTTGTTTGTTTCCCTGAATTGTGAGTACCATATCAGTTTTGTTCTTCTGTGTACCGACTTCTGCCTGCCTGACCAAGCCTCTTGCCTAATCCCTACTTGCTGATATTTGGACATTGACTTCTGCCTGCCTGACCTTGCCTGTAGCTTTTACCCTTTTGCTGATTCTTGGATGCCGACTTCTGCTTGCCTGACCCTGTCTTTTGCCTATACCTTTTGCTGATATTTGGATGCCGACTTCTGCCTGCCTGACCTTGCTTTTGCCTTTTACCTTTAAACCTATTCTTTGATAAACAAGACCTGCTTAAAGGGACATTTTACTTTTACAAGCTGCAAAAGAGAACTTTGCCTTTCTGTTTGTTATACACCTGCTTAAAAGGGACATTTACTTTTACAAGCTGCAAAAGAGAACTTTGCCTTTCTGTTTGTTATACACCTGCTTAAAAGGGACATTTACTTTTACAAGCTGCAAAAGAGAACTTTGCCTTTCTGTTTGTTATACACCTGCTTAAAAGGGACATTTACTTTTACAAGCTGCAAAAGAGAACTTTGCCTTTCTGTTTGTTATACACCTGCTTAAAAGGGACATTTACTTTTACAAGCTGCAAAAGAGAACTTTGCCTTTCTGTTTGTTATACACCTGCTTAAAAGGGACATTTACTTTTACAAGCTGCAAAAGAGAACTTTGCCTTTCTGTTTGTTATAAACCTGCTTAAAGGGACATTATACTTTTACAAGCTGCAAAAGAGAACTTTTCCTTTGTTTTACAAGCCTGCTAAAGAGGACCTTTTTCAGAAGCTTCAAGTAAGAGCATTTCCTTTTTGTTCTTTGTACTACTTAAAGGACGTTTTATCCTTTGTGGCTTTCCTGCATTCTGGAACAATATTCATTTTTGTTATCTTCTAATCTGCTTCCTGAGTGGGTCACGTCCTGCATATTTCTCAGTGTGCTAGCGTGTGCTTTCAATTCACGCTAGCAGTTGGGTTACATCCCGGATTGATTCCAGAGCGGCTGACACTCTGCTTTAATGGTGATGGTATCAAGTGTTAGATCACACCTTCACTGGGAATTGCCATCAAGTTGTTAAAGTAGTGAAGTGAAGCTTAATGCACAAGTAGCATCTGCCCTTTGCTAGGAACATTCAGTGAATATGCACAGAGAAGAGAAGCGCAGCTCCTTACCCTTCAGAGGTCTGAACCAAAACCGCTCACAGCTCCTGTGTGTGAGCGGCGATCAAGCGGGGGGCGTGGCTTACTTCCGAGATCTGTAGAAGCAGGACTTAGGCAGGTAAGTGTAATAAGAAGTCACAAGTAACGGTGCAACCTGGAGGGGTCAATCTGTGACTGTTGATACAAAGTAGCTCCTTAGTGAGTAGCTGTGGAAACCGGAGGTTCTGGCAAACAGATAGAGTCTTTTACATGTTAATGCAGCTGCTGAGAAAGCTGCTTGTAGAACTTAGAATGTTTTGTGAAACAGCTTAGAGGATTACTCAGGAATAACAAATCCGCTGTAGGTAGAATTTTGGTATCTTCTCATACACAGATGGTTACAAACAGTGGCGTAGTTTCAGCATACAATACATGATAACTAAGCACCTGTTTAAGGTGCATGGATCTCTTAAATAGGGGTGTGTCAAGAGAGCTGGATTTTGCAGGTAAAAGGAAAAGGTGGAGTGGAATCCAAACTGGGATACATAAAGAAAGTTATGCAAGGTAAAATGAAAAAGGTGAAGTGGAATTCTTATAGATCCCCCCCCCTCAAGCAAGCTGAGCCACGGCTTGAGGTCTAGGGCGAGTAGGGTATCGTCTGTGGAAACGGGAAACCAGTCTGGGAGCAGAAAGGTTGGTATTGGTTTCCCACGTATCATCCTCAGGGGGGTAACCCTTCCAACGGACTAGGTATTGTAACTCTCCATGAAGAATCCTGGAATCAAGAATATCCTGAACCTCAAACGTGTCTACATCTAGAATAGTGGGTATAGGTGGAGGTATAATTTCCGTGGAGACAGAAGCAGCAGCAGGTTTTTAACAGGATACATGGAAGGTTGGGTGGATCTTTAAAGAAGAAGGAAGGTCCAAGGTAACAGCGTTGTTATTTATGATGTGGGTGATAGGAAATGGCCAGATGAAGAGACCTGCTAACTTTTTGCTGGGAATTTGTAAACATAATTTTTTTGTGGAGAGTCAGACCCTATCACCAATTACTTACACCTAGATTTAGAGTTTTGCGTTAGAAGGGGTGCGTTAGCTACGCGTGTTTTTTTTCCCCCCGCACCTTTTAAACAACGCTGGTATTTAGAGTTCTCTGAAGGGCTGCGTTAGGCTCCAAAAAGGGAGTGTAGAGCATAATTTACCGCCACTTCAACTCTAAATACCAGCATTGCTTACGGACGCGGCCAGCTTCAAGAACGTGCTCGTGCACGATATCCCCATAGGAAACAATGGGGCAGTTTGAGCTGAAAAAAACCCTAACACCTGCAAAAAAGCAGCATTCAGCTCCTAACGCAGCCCCATTGTTTCCTATGGGGAAACACTTCCTAAGTCTGTACCTAACACCCTAACATGTACCCCGAGTCTAAACACCCCTAACCTTACACTTATTAACCCCTAATCTGCCGCCCCCGCTATCGCTGACCCCTGCATTTTATTATTAACCCCTAATCTGCCGCTCTGTACACCGCCGCAACCTACATTATAGTTATGTACCCCTAATCTGCTGCCCCTAACATCGCCGACCCCTATATTATATTTATTAACCCCTAATCTGCCCCCCCCCAAAGTCGCCGCTACCTAACTACACTTATTAACCCCTAATCTGCCGACCATACCTCGCCGCCACTATAATAAATGTATTAACCCCTAAACCGCCTCACTCCCACCTCAAAAACCCTATAATAAATAGTATTAACCCCTAATCTGCCCTCCCTAACATCGCCGACACCTAACTTCAAGTATTAACCCCAAATCTGCCGACCGGACTTCGCCGCTACTCTAATAAATGTATTAACCCCTAAAGCTAAGTCTAACCCAAACACTAACACCCCCCTAAGTTAAATTTAATTTAAATCTAACGAAATAAAATAAATCTTATTAAATAAATTAATCCTATTTAAAGCTAAATACTTACGTGTAAAATAAACCCTAATATAGCTACAATATAATTATTCGTTATATTGTAGCTATATTAGCATTTATATTTATTTTACAGGCAACTTTGTATTTATTTTAACTAGGTACAATAGCTATTAAATAGTTAATAACTATTTAATAGCTACCTAGTTAAAATAAGTACAAAATTACCTGTAAAATAAATCCTAAACCTAAGTTACAATTAAACCTAACACTACACTATCAATAAATTAATTAACTAAGCTATCTACAATTATCTACAATTAAATCAAATAAACTAAATTACAAAAACAAACAAACACTAAATTACAAAAAATAAAAAAAGATTACAAGAATTTTAAAACTATTACACCTACTCTAAGGCCCCCTAAAAAAATAACAAAGCCCCCCAAAAATAAAAAAATGCCCTACCCTATTCTAAAATAAAAAGTTAACAGCTCTTTTACCTTACCAGGGCCTTTTGTGGGGCATGCCCCAAAGGAAAACAGCTCTTTTGCATTTAAAAAAAACATACAATACCCCCCCAACATTACAACCACCACCCACATACCCCTAATCTAAACCAAACACACCCCTTAAAAAACCTAACACTAGCCCCTGAATATCTCCCTACCTTATCTTCACCACGCCGGGTATCACCGATCCGTCCAGAAGGAGGGTCCGAAGTCTTCATCCTATCCGGCAAGAAGAGGTCCAGAAGAGGGTCCGAAGTCTTCATCCTATGCGGCAGGAAGAGGACATCCAGACCAGGTAGACATGTTCATCCAGGCGGCGTCTTCTATCTTCATCCATCCGGCGCGGAGCGGGACCATCTTGAAGCAGCCGACGCGGATCCATCCTCTTCTTCCGGCGACTCCTGACGAATGAAGGTTCCTTTAAGTGACGTCATCCAAGATGGCGTCCCTCGAATTCCGATTGGCTGATAGGATTCTATCAGCAATCGGAATTAAGGTAGGAAAAATCTGATTGGCTGATTGAATCAGCCAATCAGATTCAAGTTCAATCCGATTGGCTGATCCAATCAGCCAATCAGATTGAGCTCACATTCTATTGGCTGTTCCGATCAGCCAATAGAATGCAAGCTCAATCCGATTGGCTGATCCAATCAGAATTCGAGGGACGCCATCTTGGATGACATCACTTAAAGGAACCATCATTCGTCGGGAGTCGCCGGAAGAAGAGGATGGATACGCGTCGGCTGATTCAAGATGGTCCCGCTCCACGCCGGATGGATGAAGATAGAAGACGCTGCCTGGATGAACATGTCTACCGGTCCGGATGTCCTCTTCTTGCCGGATAGGATGAAGAGTAAGACTTCGGACCCTCTTCTGGACCTCTTCTTTCCGGATAGGATGAAGACTTCAGACCCTCTTCTGGACGGATCGGTGATACCCGGTGTGGTGAAGATAATGTAGGGAGATCTTCAGGGGCTTAGTGTTAGGTTTTTTAAAAGGGGTGTTTGGGTTAGATTAGGGGTATGTGGGTGGTGGGTTGTAATGTTGGGGGGTATTGTATGTTTTTTTTAAATGCAAAAGAGTTGTTTTCTTTGGGCATGCCCCGCAAAAGGCCCTTTTAAGGGCTGGTAAGGTAATAGAGCTGTTAACCTTTATTTTAGAATAGGGGTAGGGCATTTTTTTATTTTGGGGGGGCTTTGTTATTTTTTTAGGGTGTAATTAGTTTAAAATTCTTGTAATCTTTTTTATTTTTTGTAATTTAGTGTTTGTTTTTGTAATTTAGTTTAGTTGATTTAATTTGTAGATAATTGTAGATAGTTTAGTTAATTAATTTATTGATAGTGTAGTGTTAGGTTAAATTGTAACTTAGGTTAGGATTTATTTTACAGGTAATTTTGTACTTATTTTAACTAGGTAGCTATTAAATAGTTATTAACTATTTAATAGCTATTGTACCGAGTTAAAATAAATACAAAGTTTGCCTGTAAAATAAATATAAATCCTAAAATAGCTACAATATAATTATTCGTTATATTGTAGCTATATTAGGGTTTATTTTACAGGTAAGTATTTAGGCTTTAAATAGGATTAATTTATTTAATAAGATTTATTTTATTTTGTTAGATTTAAATTATATTTAACTTAGGGGGGTGTTAGTGTTAGGGTTAGACTTAGCTTTAGGGGTTAATACATTTATTAGAGTAGCGGCGAGGTCCGGTCGGCAGATTAGGGGTTAATAAGTGTAGTTAGGTAGCTGCGACGTTGGGGGGGCAGATTAGTGGTTAATAAATATTATGTAGGTGTTGGCGATGTTAGGGGCAGCAGATTAGGGGTACATAGGGATAATGTAGGTTGCGGCGGTGTGCGGTTGGCAGATTAGGGGTTAAAATTTTTTATTAGAGTGGCAGCGATGTGGGGGGACCTCGGTTTAGGGGTACATAGGTAGTTTATGGGTGTTAGTGTACTTTAGAGCACAGTAGTTAAGAGCTTTATGAACCGGCGTTAGCCCATAAAGCTCTTAAATCCTGACTTTTTTTTGCGGCTGGAGTCTTGTCGTTAGAGTTCTAACGCTCACTTCAGCCAAGACTCTAAATACCAGCGTTAGAAAGATCCCATTGAAAAGATAGGATATGCAATTGACGTAAGGTGATCTGCGGTATGGAAAAGTCGCGGCTGGAAAGTGAGCGTTAGACCCTTTCCTGACTGACTCTAAATACCAGCGGGCGGCCAAAACCAGCGTTAGGACCCCTTAACGCTGGATTGGACGGCTAACGCAGAACTCTAAATCTAGGCGATAGTTAGGTGAGGGTCTTCTTCTGAGGTCATAAAATTGCTTCTGAGTAGCTTGAGCTTGTTGTATGTTTTTCCGTAGAAATTGGAAAATTTCTGTTAGTTTTTGGGAAAGCTCATCAATTGAAGGAATGTTGACAGCGTCAACATGATTTAGTGTCATTCTGGGATGGTAAGAAAAGTTAGCATAGAAAGGAGTTATGTTTGAGGATGAGTTTAGGGAATTATTGTAAGAGAATTCAGCCATTGAGAGGAAGTTCATCCAGTCTTGTTGGTGGTAGGCACAATAGCACCTCAAATATTGCTCCAGCCATTGATTCACTCTCTCAGCTTGGCCATTGGTCTGGGGATGGTATGAACTGGAGAGGCAATGTTCTATTTGCAGAAGACTAGTGAGAAGTTTCCAGAACCGAGAAGTGAACTGGCTTCCCCTATCAGTTGTGAGGATTGATATTAGTCCATGAATTCGTACAATGGAGTCCAAGAACAATTGAGCAGTCTCTGCAGAGGTAGGTAACTTGTGAAATGGGATGAAGTGTGCCATCTTAGTTAGCAAGTCAGTGACAACTAAGATGGTATTGTTCCCGGAACTAACTGGTAATTCAACCAGGAAATCCATACCTAAATGGGACCAGGGTTTTTCAGGAACGAGCAAAGGCATTAAGAATCCATATGGGGGTTTCTTTTCTGATTTTGATGTAGTGCATACAATACACATGCTGATATACTCCTTTACGCTGGAATCCATATTCGGCCACCAATAATATCTTTTAAGCAAATCCAATGTTCTGTGAATACCTGGATGACCAGATAAAGGTGTGTCATGATGGTCTTTAATTAATTGTGCTCTGACTTTTTCTGGAATATATAATTTATCAGTTATCTTATAGGTAAGTTGAGTTAAAGGTATGCTTCTGTCAACTGATTGTAAACTTGCCTGAGAGAATGGTAGAGAACTGATAAACTTTTTTAGTGGAGTTTTCGGTGTTGTTGGAGCAATCAGACATAAAGGTGCTTCAATACGAGAAAGGGCATCTGCTTTACCATTCCGTGAACCTGGATGGTAGATTATTTGGTAATTGAAATGCTAAATTAGAGATTCCATCTGACTTGTCTACCAGACAAGGTTTTATTTTTTCTGTAGAAACTCTAAGTTGCGGTGATCAGTAAAGATAATCACTGGTTGTTCAGTAGCCTCTAGTAGGTGTCTCCAATGCTTGAATGCCTTCTTGATCGCCAGGAGTTCTTTCTCCCCCACAGGAAATTCAATTCAGCAGGAGTAAGGGTTTTGGAGAAGAAAAGCAACCGGGTAGAGAGGATCAGTTAGACTTTTTTGTTGGAGAGTACAGCTCCCAAGGCGTATTCAGAGAGTCCACTTCTAAGATGAATTGTAATGAAGAATCAGGGAAGCAAAGAAATTGGTGCTATTGTGAATGAACTCTTTAAGAATTGAAAGGCATCATTAGCTTGTGGGTTCCATCTGAAGGGTGAGTTAGAACTAGGGAGCTTGGTAAGAGGTTTAGCAATTGTGGAGTAGTTTTTAATGAATTTCCTGTAATAATTGCTAAAACCTAAAAAACGTTGTAATTGTTTCCTGTTTCTAGGTTCAGGCCATTGCGTAACAGTTTCTACTTTATCTTGTTGCATTTGAATCCCATGGGGACTAATGAAGTATCCTCGGAAGGATATTTCTTGTGTATGGAACTGACATTTTTCAGCCTTTGCGTAAAGGCGATGAATTTGTAACCTGGAGAGAACCCAACTCACATACTTTATATGTTCTTCCAATGTTGCTGAGTAGATCAAGATATCGTCCAAATAAACTACAACACAGGTATCGAGCAGATCACGGAAAATGTTGTTGATGAAAAATTGAAAGGTTGCAGGTGCATTGGTCAACCCAAAAGGCATAACGAGATACTCATACAGCCCATATCTTGTTCTAAAGGCAGTTAGCCAATCGTCTCCTTCTCTGACATGGATTAAATTGTAGGCACCTCTTAAGTCCAATTTCGTAAATATTTTTGCATGCTGTAGACGTTCTATCAGTTCAGTGGCAGGGGATATCTATTCTTCTTGGTTATTTTGTTGAGATCCCTATAATCGATTATGGGACATAGGGATAGGTCTTTGTTCCTTACGAAGAATATTCCGGCTGCAGCGGAGGAAACAGAAGGTCTAATAAAGCCTTTTCTTAAATTTTCTTCCAAGTAAGTTTTCAAATGATCAAGCTCTGGTTGGCAGAGGGGATAGAGACGTCCGCAGGGTGGTGAAGTTCCTGATTTTATATCTATGGGGCAATCGTATGAACGATGAGGTGGTAGGGTCACTGCTTCCTTTTTACTGAATACTTCTATGAACTTAGAATAGACTTGTGGAATGGCTGCAGATTCCACAGAGGATTCTGTGATTTGTAACAAAGGAGAATGGGTATAGCAGGTCTCACGACAATAGGGGGAATCCAGACTGCATTGTAAGGTTTTCCAGTTAATGGTTGCTTCATGTTGTTGAAGCCACTGTATGTCCAGAACAATTTCAAAGAGAGGAGATTGAATTACGTAGAATGAAATGTATTCATGGTGTGCTGTTTGTGTAGTCACTAATAGAGGAATAGTGTGATGAGTGATTGGTCCTGATGTTATTTCTGAACCATCTACAACATGAATACAGACAGGAGAGAGTTTTTTTATCAGTGGAATTTTATTAATTACTACAAGTGATTTATCTATATAATATCCTTGTGCCCCAGTGTCAACGATAGCTTCTTTCTTCAAGCGATTTTTTTTTTTATTTATTCATTTTTATTATCATTATTTAGCAGCATGGTACAAAAGGATGTCATTGTTGATACAAAAGTTTAAACAGAAACAAAAGAGGGAGAAACCATCAGTCTCCAAAAGAATGGAGAACAAACTCCCATATAGTAAAATGAAATAGTAGAGCTAGACTGTCTGTGATAAGTCCATTTGAAAACAGTCGCCCCACTCCATATAAATGCATGGTGATTGACAATGACCCCAATGTACAAAACATAACTCAAACAACAACAAAACTATGCCGAAATTTCTTAATTTAAGATCATATTTGTATATATTCTACACATCTAGTGGTATCCCTCGACTTTGTATTTAACTATCAACCTTTGAGAGAAGTGCTAAGCTAAAGAGGTCATTATTAGAGTATCAGGCAGGGGTGGGACCACGTCAGCCATACCTCTCTAAGAAAACACTAGGCCTGTCACTCCCCTAGGTCACTCCTGTAACTTGTGTAAAGCTCCCCCCTTCTATCCTCAGATCATTTGGATTTCATCCCAGATGAATTTTAAATCATGGAAGGAATCCTAACCTATTCGATTTAAAAGAAACCATATTCTTCCATTCTCAAGGTATCTGTCATGTGAGAGTGCCAGTCCTTTAGGGTCGGGCAGATTTGAGATTTCCAGAGCCTAGCGACTAAGGATCTAGCAGAATTCAATGCCAACTGAATTAGTTGTGTTTCTTAATTTACATTTACATTTAGGTAACAGGTTCAGTAGGGCCGTTGTCGGGTCTAGCTGATAGGAATCCCCCCGCCCCATTATGACTTGTAGGATATTCTGCATGCCCTCACCAAAAAGGTGACAATTTAGGACATGCCCACCATATGTGTGTCATCATCCCCCTTTCCCCGCAACCCCTCCAACAAAGGTCCGACGAGGCAGGGAAAATCCATTTAAGTCTGGTAGGTGTTAAGTACCACCTAGTCAGGAGTTTGTAATTTGTCTCTAAAAATCTAGCTGAGGATGAAGATTTTCTTTGTATTATTAAAATTTTTAACCCCACTCTGCTTCTGTGATAGTCTTATTCAATTCCCTATGCCAGCGTTCTATATAATCAGGAAGTTTTGAGCTCTGTGCATTAACTAGGAGTCTCTTAGCCCATGATAAGGTGTGATGTGCTGAACTTGTCATAGGCATGTCTGTTCGAAGGGTGTGAGATTTCTTGTAAGTGACTAACAAAAACTCCACCTAGGATGTCTGTAAGGTCTGACCTGTTTTTGAGTTTGCCCTCATTGAGTAAATTAAATAGGGGAAACCGTGTAACCCATCTCCCAATTATTCAGGTTATTCCTGTCAAACATTACCCCCCCTAATAGCTCAGCATTCGGGGAAATTGGGGACATGGGTGATCTGAGTGTTGATATTCCTGGGAATCTCTTTATCAAAGTGTCCCATAATTCGAACACATCGGGGGGTAGTTATCACGTGTCTACTTTTCCTGCCTTCGCCGGCCCAATACGCCCGCCTAAGCTCGCCTCACATCGCCGCCGCAGACCTGCAAAAATTCGCCTAAGTTGTCAAAAAAGCTGTCAAAAATCTGCGCACCAAGTACAGGGCGATGAGCAGCGGACTGTGAGAGTTATCACTTATCCGATCTCGCTGCTCTTCGGCTTTTTGACAGCTTTCTTTGCTAGCCTGTCACTAAGCACCCACACTAAACTACACTGTTCTTACCCCCTATACCCGGCGCCCCCCGGAGCCTCCCCGCAACTAAATAAAGTTACTAACTCCTAAACCGCCGCTCCTAGACCCCGACGCAACTCTTATAAATGTATTAACCCCTAAACCGCCGCTCCTAGACCCCACCGCAACTCTTATAAATGTATTAACCCCTAAACCGCCACTCCCGGAGCCCACCACCACCTACATTATACCTAGTAACCCCTATCCTGCCCCCCCTATACCGTCGCCCTCAATAATAAAGTTATTAACCCCTATCCTGCTGATCCCGCACCTCGCCGCAACTAAATAAATAGTTTAACCCCTAAACTGCCGCTCCCTGACCATGCCGCAACCTATATTAAATTTATTAACCCCTATCCTGCCCCCCCTACACCGTCGCCACCTATAATAAATGTATTAACCCCTATCCTGCCCCCCACTACACCGCCGCCACTGTAATAAAATTATTAACCCCTAAACCTAAGTCTAACACTAACCCTAACACCCCCCTAACTTAAATATTAATTAAATAAATCTAAATAATATTTCTATTATGAACTAAATTATTCCTATTTAAAACTAAATACTTACCTTTAAAATAAACCCTAATATAGCTACAATATAATTAATAATTATATTGTAGCTATCTTAGGATTTATTTTTATTTTACAGGCATCTTTCAATTTATTTTAACTAGGTACAATAGCTATTAAATAGTTATTAACTATTTAATAGCTTACCCAGTTAAAATAAAGAGAAATTTACCTGTAAAATAAAAACTAACCTAAGTTACAATTACACCTAACACTTCACTATACTTTAATAAATTATTCCTATTTAAAACTAAATACTTACCTGTAAAATAAACCCTAAGATAGCTACAATGTAATTAATAATTACATTGTAGCTATTTTAGGAATTATATTTATTTTACAGGTAACTTTGTATTTATTTTAGCTAGTTAGAAATAGTTATTAAATAGTTATTAACTATTTAATAACTACCTAGCTAAAAGAAATACAAAATTACCTGTAAAATAAATCCTAACCTAAGTTACAATTAAACCTAACACTACACTATCATTAAATAAATTAAATAAATTAACTACAAATAAATACAATTAAATACAATTACATAAACTAACTAAAGTACAAAAAAAAGCTGTTACAAAAAAAAAAAAATAGGTTACAAAACATTTTAAAACTATTACAACAATTTAAGCTAATTACACCTAATCTAAGCCCCCTAATAAAATAACAAAGCCCCCCAAAATAAAAAAATGCCCTACCCTATTCTAAATTAAAAAAGTTCAAAGCTCTTTTACCTTACCAGCCCTTAAAAGGGCCTTTTGTGGGGCATGCCCCAAAGAATTAAGCTCTTTTGCCTGTAAAAGAAAAATACAACCCCCCCAACATTACAACCCACCACCCACATACCCCTAATCTAACCCAAACCCCCCTTAAAATAACCTAACACTAATCCCCTGAAGATCATCCTACCTTTAGTCGTCTTCACTCAGCCGAGCAGCGATGGAACCGAAGAGGAGATCCGGAGCGGCAGAAGTGATCATCCAAGGGGGCGCTGAAGAAATCTTCCATCCGATGAAGTGATCCTCCAGTCGGGCGCTGAAGAAGTCTTCTATTCGGGCGATGTCATCTTCCAAGAGGGCCTGAAGAAGTCTTCTATCCAGGCGATGTCATCTTCCAAGCGCGGTCTTCAATCTTCATCCCGCCGACGCGGAACATCCTTCTTTACCGACTAATTAATGTTAGGTTATTTTAAGGGGGTTTGGGTTAGATTAGGGGTATGTGGATGGTGGGTTTTAATATTGGGGGGGGTTGTATTTTTCTTTTACAGGCAAAAGAGCTGAACTCTTTGGGGCATGCCCCCACAAAAGGCCCTTTTAAGGGCTGGTAAGGGTAAAACTTTTTTTAATTTAGAATAGGGTAGGGCATTTTTTTATTTTGGGGGGCTTTGTTATTTTATTAGGGGGCTTAGATTAGGTGTAATTAGCTTAAAATTGTTGTAATATTTTTAAAAATATTTGTAACCTATTTTTTTTATTTTTTGTAACTTAGCTTTTTTTTTTTTTTGTACTTAGTTAGTTTATGTAATTGTTTAGGAAGAGATTTTGAACCTTTATTTTTTAAGCATAAATTATCTGCCTAAGTGTTTTGTTTCTTATCTTTGATTTTTGCTTAAAGTAATGCAATTTTAAAGGATTATACCTGAACACTTAAGGAGCAGTGCAATAAGCATATGAAATACTTAATTAACAAAAAATGGACTATACAGGCTAAATAAGACTGTTGGTCCTAAAGGAGATGCTTTTATTGTACTGTAAAATGGATTATAGAGATTAATTCGGTGAATTACTGTAACTTGCAATTGATGGAAGTGTGTGACCAAACTTAAAATATAACCTTTATTTATTTATTTTAAAAAAGACAGCATAAATTGTGTGTGTATGCTACCCTGGAGAGAGTTAAAAAACACACTCTCTGTTGATTGTAAGATACTTAGCTTATATGATATCACTAATATAAAGTACTTGGTAACCCTGTTGTAAGACCAAGATTGTATTCTAGGTGTATCTGTATATTTGTCTATCTAAGGACTGTATGGCCTAATATATGGCCAATCCTTCAGATTATCCCAAGTGGGTATTAATATATGGTATACCTGTTATACTTGAACTCAATGGTCTTTGTAGGTAAATAAGCTTTTAGGGCATTATGAACATCAGTGTTCAGCTCTATAACCAATATACAGTAAGCCGATACTAATGTATGCACTTGCTGTAAAATATCTGTTGGTTACTCTAGGTTTTGAGGATTGCCTTTATGTCAGTCTCTATAATGCATGACTTGTACTTGTTTATTTAGTTAATTTTGCAACTCTAACTGATATTGATTAAATTCAGTATGATTGTGCATATACAGCTGCATAGAGGGATAAACTCAGATTTCAGCTAGTGGTAATTTAAGACAGTCTGAGCCCTGTAGTACTACACCTAATGGTGTCAGAATACTTATCGTTATAGCATCTTAATAGATTCTGGGAATTCCCAACCTGTCTGGAGCTGTATTTAAAGTGAATATTTAGACTAAAGCTTCTTAATTGTGCTTAAATTGCATACAAACTTATTTTTACTGTCGCACTGTTTTTGCTTCAGTAGTGCTACAGCGTTACTAAATTACAGCTTGTAATTATTTGACACTATGTGTCTAATATTTTATTATCTTAGCACAATTTTATTATCTAAGCACAATTAAGAAGCTTTAGTCTAAATATTCACTTTAAATACAGCTCCAGACAGGTTGGGAATTCCCAGAATCTATTAAGATGCTATAAACGATAAGTATTCTGACACCATTAGGTGTAGTACTACAGGGCTCAGACTGTCTTAAATTACCACTAGCTGAAATCTGAGTTTATCCCTCTATGCAGCTGTATATGCACAATCATACTGAATTTAATCAATATCAGTTAGAGTTGCAAAATTAACTAAATAAACAAGTACAAGTCATGCATTATAGAGACTGACATAAAGGCAATCCTCAAAACCTAGAGTAACCAACAGATATTTTACAGCAAGTGCATACATTAGTATCGGCTTACTGTATATTGGTTATAGAGCTGAACACTGATGTTCATAATGCCCTAAAAGCTTATTTACCTACAAAGACCATTGAGTTCAAGTATAACAGGTATACCATATATTAATACCCACTTGGGATAATCTGAAGGATTGGCCATATATTAGGCCATACAGTCCTTAGATAGACAAATATACAGATACACCTAGAATACAATCTTGGTCTTACAACAGGGTTACCAAGTACTTTATATTAGTGATATCATATAAGCTAAGTATCTTACAATCAACAGAGAGTGTGTTTTTAACTCTCTCCAGGGTAGCATACACACACAATTTATGCTGTCTTTTTTAAAATAAAATAAATAAAGGTTATATTTTAAGTTTGGTCACACACTTCCATCAATTGCAAGTTCCAGTAATTCACCGAATTAATCTCTATAATCCATTTTACAGTGCAATAAAAGCATCTCTTTAGTTTATGTAATTGTATTTAATTGTAGTTATTTGTAGTTAATTTATTTTAATTTATATAATGATAGTGTAGTGTTAGGTTTAATTGTAACTTAGGTTAGGATTTATTTTACATGTAATTTTGTTATTCTTTTAGCTAGGTAGTTATTAAATAGTTAATAACTATTTAATAACTATTCTAACTAGTTAAATAAATACAAAGTTACCTGTAAAATAAATATAATTCCTAAAATAGCTACAATGTAATTATTAATTACATAGTAGCTATCTTAGGGTTTATTTTACAGGTAAGTATTTAGTTTTAAATAGGAATA
The DNA here is from genome assembly GCF_027579735.1 of Bombina bombina. Classification (NCBI taxonomy): domain Eukaryota; kingdom Metazoa; phylum Chordata; class Amphibia; order Anura; family Bombinatoridae; genus Bombina; species Bombina bombina. The sequence continues at coordinate 72,438,124 of NC_069499.1, forward strand.
ATTTATTAAAGTATAGTGTAGTGTTAGGTGTAATTGTAACTTAGGTTAGTTTTATTTTTACAGGTAAATTTCTCTTTATTTTAACTAGGTAAGCTATTAAATAGTTAATAACTATTAATAGCTATTGTACCTAGTTAAAATAAATTGAAAGTTACCTGTAAAATAAAAATAAACCCTAAGATAGCTACAATATAATTATTATTTATATTGTAGCTATATTAGGGTTTATTTTAAAGATAAGTATTAGTTTTAAAAAGGATTAATTTAGTTTCATAATAGAAATATTATTTAGATTTATTTAATTAATATTTAAGTTAGGGGGGGTGTTAGGGTTAGTGTTAGACTTAGGTTTAGGGGTTAATAAATTTATTACAGTGTCGACGGTGTAGTGGTTTGGCAGGATAGGGGTTATTAAATGTATTATAGGTGGCGACGGTGTAGGGGGGGCAGATTAGGGGTTAATAAGTTTAATATAGGTTGCGGCAGGGTCCGGGAGCGGCGGTTTAGGGGTTAAACTATTTATTTAGTTGCAGCGAGGTGCGGATTGGCAGGATAGGGGTTAATAACTTTATTATAGAGGGCGGCGGTGTAGGGGGGCAGGATAGGGGTTACTAGGTATAATGTAGGTGGCGGTGGGCTCCGGGAGCGGCGGTTTAGGGGTTAATACATTTATTATAGTTGCGACGGGGTCAGGGAGCGGCGGGTTTAGGGGTTAATATGTATAGAGTAGCTTCGCGGTGGGCTCCGGGAGCGGCGGTTTAGGGGTTAATATGTATAGAGTAGCTTGCAGTGGGCTCCGGGAGCGGCGGTTTAGGGGTTAATATGTATAGAGTAGCTTGCGGTGGGCTCCGGGAGCGGCGGTTTAGGGGTTAATATGTATAGAGTAGCTTGCGGTGGGCTCCGGGAGCAGCGGTTTAGGGTGTAATAACTTTATTTAGTTGCGGCGTTGTAGGGGGGACCGATTAGTGGTGTTTAGACTCGGGGTACATGTTAGGGTGTTAGGTGTAGACAGCTCCCATAGGAATCAATGGGATACTCTGGCAGCAGCGAACTTGTACTTTCACTATGGTCAGACTCCCATTGATTCCTATGAAAACCAGGTACGCTGGGCCGAAAAGTGCCGAGCGTACCTGCTAGTTTTTTGATAACTAGCAAAAGTAGTCAGATTGTGCCGCACTTGTGTGCGGAACATCTGGAGTGACGTAAGAATCGATCTGTGTCGGACTGAGTCCGGCGGATCGAAGTTTACGTCACAAAATTCTACTTTTGCCGGTTTTTAGCCTTTGATAACTAAGGCGAATCAGCCTCGCCACAAATACGCTGCGGAATTCCAGCGTATTTGAGGTTGACGGCTTGATAACTAGGCCCCATGGGTGTAAAAAGCGGGTATGTCTTCAACCATGGGGGTCGATTCTGCCCTGCTATCCAACATAAAGCTCCCGGAGAGGGGGAGTGAAGTATATGTGAATCTATTGGAATCCAAGCCTTAGAGTCCCTATTTCTGTGCCACTCTATGATTCTCTCTAAGCCCGTGGTCTGATAATAGGTTTCTATCTTAGGCAGACCCAACCCTCCCTCTCTGGCTGACCTGTACATAGTTGCCTTCTTAACTCTGGGTTTTATGCTACCCCAAACGAAGGAATCTAAAACGTGTTGTATCAGAGTAAGGAAGCCCTGTGGTAGGGTGATAGGGACAACTTGAATCACGTACAGCAACCTAGGGCGTACATTCATTTTCAAAATTTGGAGTCTACCCCACCATGAAAAGGTACAGTCCTTCGAAGTCTTTAAATCTGTCGATATAGTATTAAGTAGATTAGTGAAGTTAAGCTCTAGGAGGGCTTTCGTGTTTGTAGCAAGATACATCCCCAAATATTTGATCACTTGTGGTTGGTGTTTAAGAGTGCAGGACTGTAACAGGGTCTGAAATTCTTGAGGTGGGAGGGAGATATTTAACATTTCTGACTTTTGTTCATTAATCCTGAAATTGGAAAAGTCACCAAATTGTTTGAGAACTTTCAGGACCTCAGGGACAGATGTCTGGGGTGATGATAACGTGAACAGGACATTGTCTGCGTATAGCGAGAGTTTACAATCTAAAGGGCCTACTTTAATGCCGGAAACCAGCGGATTACTTCTTATTTTCTGTGCTAAGACTTCCATGCTGATTATGAATAAGATAGGGGAAAGCGGACAACCCTGCCTTGTGCCATTGTGGATAATGAAGGGATCGGACATCATATTATTTACTCTAACCCTTGCTGATGATGCATGATAAAGGCTCTGAATTCTATGAAGCATACCCTCCCCCAGACCCACCTCCCTAAGTGTAGCAAATAAAAAATCCCAGTTTAGGCGATCAAATGCTTTCTCAGCGTCTGTGGAAATAACCACCATATCCGTGTTTGTATGTTTAGCGTGATCTATTAATTGAAGTGATCTGATGGTGTTATCCCTGGCCTCTCGACCAGGCACAAAGCCAGCCTGATCAGAGTGGATAATCTGTGGGAGTATTCGGTTCAACCTATTAGCCAGTATTTTTGTAAAGATTTTTAAATCAGTGTTCAATAAAGAGATGGGCCTGTAATTACCGGGATGCGTGGGGGATTTACCTGGTTTGGGAATAACTGAAATCTGGGCTTCTAAGTATTCCGGGGGGAGATGTCCTTCCTTATCTATATATCTATATAACTCTAATAGATGTGGCGCTAATATATCCTTGTATGTTTTGTAATATTTGTTTGAAAACCCGTCTGGTCCAGGACTTTTATGCGATGGAAGGTCATTAATAGCTTTCAGTATTTCATGTAGTTTGATCGGTTCGTCTAAGCTCTCTTTGTCCTCTCTTTGAATCTTACTCAAATCTGCACTTTGAATATAAATGTCTAATAATTCTGCTTGCGTTACCCGCTCATTACAGGGGAGATTGTAAAGATTCCCATAGTAGGTCATGAAAGATTTAGCTATCAGATTTGAGTCCGACGTTTCCATGCCGTCGTCTGCTGTTATATTGAGAATGTAGTTGTGTAATGTTTTACGCTTTAAGGCCCTAGCGAGCAGGGTACCAGATTTGTTACCTCCATGGAAGTATATCTTCCTAAGATATAAATGCCTCCTTATGTAAGTAGTTTTGTAGGTGGGATCGTGATGTGGCTAGCACCGGCAAAAGATCCTGTCTCTGGGGATTACTTTTATCTGAATTTTCGTCAGTTTGTACTTTTCTTCAAGCGATTTTTATCCCACTGTAATGAGAGATGACGCAATGAATGGGTTTGTTATAAACAATTAAAGAAGTCAATAAAGGTGTAGACTTACTGGATTTATTTTTTTCCAGGATAGGGCAGTCTCTGACAGTGTGGGTAGCGTTGCCACAGTACATACATAATCCTTTATTTCTACATCTCAACCGTTCTTCGAGAGTCAGTGGACCACGAATGAACCCAAACTCCATGGCTTCTGCAGTGGGTGAACTGGAACTTGAGTGTGTACTATGAGTTGTAGATAACCCTGGTTTTTTGAAGGAGCTCTATGGACCATGGCGCTCAGTTTTTCTCTCTCTTAGCCTTCTATCAATCTGCATGCTTAATTTCATAAGCATTTCCAGTGAATCAGGTAGAGCTGTCTGGGCTAATTCATCTTTCATGGCCTCAGAGAGGCCAAGTCTGAACTGGTTGCGTAGTGCTACTTCATTCCAGAGGAAATTGGTAGCATATTGTTTAAATTTCGTTATATAGGACTCTACTGGTCGGCTTCCTTGTTTAAGTCTTCTCATTTTCACTTCTGCAGTTAGCTGTAGGTTAGTGTCAGAGTAGAGTTCATCCATTGCAGTTAAGAAAGAATTGAGAGAAGTTAGAACTGGGTTGTGTGTTTCATAAACGGAGTCTACCCATACTCTAGGTTCAGCTCTTAGGTATGAAATTAAAGTTAGCACTTTGATGTTGTCAGTAGCATAAGTTCTGGGTTTCAGGTGGAACAACAAAAGACAGGTGTTTTTAAAGTGTCTGTACTGGGTCCTGTCACTAGTGAAAAGTTCAGGAGGTGACACTAACGGTTCAGGTGTACTTTCTTGTGAAGGTGACTTTGGAATGACTGTGTCTTTGATCACCTTTCTTAAAGTCTCATTTTCCACCTGTAGCTCACGTAGTCCTTGGGACTATTGATCCACTCTTTGTGGGAGATTATACACGATCTGTGGTAGGTCTGCTGGATCCATTTACAAAGGCTAAGTTATTCTGTCATGGGACAACTTGGAATGATTGGATCGCAACTGAAAACCTGAATTTATTATATGTAGATGTATCACTTTAAATTCTGAACTTATATGGAGGAGAAGTTCAGGGAATATCAGTGAAGTTTAATCAAAAATAACAGACTCTTATTTTGCTACAATTGTATAATATAGCATAAGAGCATTTGGTAACCTCTTGACATAAATGTATTTCTCTTTAACCCTCAAATTATATGATCACAGAGTATAGTATTTTGGAAAGCAGGTATGGTATATATATATTGCTCTTTTACATGAGAGTTCTTTATATATTTCTCCTCTGAGTATGCTCTGCTTTAATGGTGATGGTATTGAGTGTTAGATCACACCTTCACTGGGAATTGCCATCAAGTTGTTAAATTAGTGAAGTGAAGCTTAATGCACAAGTAGCATTTGCCCTTTGCTAGGAATATTCAGTGAATATGCACAGAGAAGAGAAGCACAGCTCCTTACCCTTCAGAAGTCTGAACCGAAACCGCTCACAGCTCCTGTGTGTGAGCGGCGATCAAGCGGGGGGCGTGGCTTACTTCTGAGATCTGTAGAAGAAGGACTTAGGCAGGTAACTGTAATAAGGAGTCCCAAGTAACAGTGCAACCTGGAGGGTTCAATCTATGACTGTTGATACGAAGTAGCTCCTTAGTGAGTAGCTGTGGAAACCGGAGGTTCCGGCAAACAGATAGAGTCTTTACATGTGAATGCAGCTGCTGAGAAAACTGCTTGTAGAACTTAGAACGTTTTGTGAAACAGATTAATCAGTAATAACAAATCCGCTGTATGGAAAAATATATCACAAATACAAAGCTCAGATCCCCGGCAATGCCGACGAAGAAAAAAAGTAAAATGGTATTGGATACAGGCCCAGAGCCTACCTTAGAAACACTAACCCATAGAACACCTAGTCCTGAAAGCCAAATGACAACTAACCAGCTAGCCGAGCTACTCCTTCCGCAATTTGACATAGTTAAAAAAGAGATTGCGGGACTCTCACTAGAGATAAAACAATTCGCAAAAAGAATTATAGAGGTGGAAGCAAGAGTTTCTGAAATGGAAGACAGAGCTAACATACATGAAGGGATTATATCAAATCATACGAATAAAATAAATAGTCTCCAAGAGTAAATAGATGACTTAGAAGATAGATCCCGCAGAAATAATAGTGGGTCTACCTGAGAGCACAGAATACAGTGATCTGTTAAAATTTGGAACAACTACACTACCTCAACTACTAGGGATGCAGCCACCATTAGACCAATTAACAGTGGAGAGAGCACATAATACAGGCAGTAGCAGGAAATACTCAGATGGCAATATAAGACCAAGAATGGTAATAATAAAATATTTAAATTTTCAGGATAAAATCAACATAATGAGAGAGCATAGGAAAGTACAGCCACTAATGCTAGGTACAAAACAAATACATATATTCCAAGATTACTCTGTTGATACATCGTCAAAAAGAAAGGCGATGGCACCCTATTGTACAGCCTTATTAAAAGCGGGCTGTAGGGCCACCTTAAGATACCCAGCAAAAATAGCCATAGCAGAGACAGAGGGATTCACGATATTGACCACAGTAGAAGAGGCTGAATCATACTGTATAAAAAACAATGTTAAAATATGACATAAGCGAGTGTCTGATATAATTCAGACGATATAAAGCCAAATCCAAACCCCAAAACAAATGGATTTATTATATTACATTTTTCAAATTAAACAATTCATGCTTATATGGCAAATAAAGTATGAAAACCTTAACCCATTGAGTTGGGTGTCTATCAGAATTATTCTCCCCCCCTTCTCCTCCCCCTACTCAAAGCTGGGTGTACTGGACATATTAATAGAGATTGGGGAAATGTACCAATCTCGCATTTTTTTTTTTTTTTTTTTTTCTCTCTGGTATTTTTTTTAGGTAGAGCCAGAATAAAATGCAGTCTACCCTTAATATAGTATCTTGGAATGTGGGAGGTATTAACTCCCCCATTAAACGTAAACTTATTTTAAAAACTTTAAAACAATACACTCCAGATGTCATTTTCTTACAAGAATTACATCTGAAAGAAAAGGAAATCCCTAAACTCAAAGCTAATTGGATCTCAGAAATAATAGCGACCCCCTGTAATAAAAGAAAATGTGGGGTAGCAATTTTGTTTAACAACAAAATTGTATATAAAATAAGAAAACAAGAACTAGACCCAGCGGGGAGGTACATGATTATTCAAGTTGAGATCAATACTAAAATCTGGTCATTTTGCAATGTATATGGACCAAACAAACTGGACATCGAGTTCTGGGACAAAATAAAAAGCAAACTAATTCCATTTATAGGAGAGAATTTGATTATTGCAGGTGACTTTAACCTAACAATGTATCCAGAGATGGACAGGTTTCATATAAAACACAAACACGATTATAAAAGGGAAGCAAGACTACTGAGAGAGATGAGCAAGACATTAAACCTGAAAGACATTTGGAGGTTACAGAATCCAGATAAACGTAATTATTCCTGCGAATCTAAGTCACACAAAAATTTATCTAGGATAGACATGTTCCTAATAGAGGAAAAACTCCTCACATTAGATATCGATACACAAATAGCAGAGATAATAATATCAGACCATGCTATCATCTCTATGCACATAAAAACATCACAGATAACAGGATTAAACCGTAATTCAGTCCGTTTCCCAGGTTATATGGCAAACAATAAACGATTCGTAAATTGGTTACATGGAAAATGGAATGAATATTATCAGTCCAATAAATCATATTTTAATAAAACAGAAATTTTTGGGGAAGCTGGCAAAGCGATGCTTAGAGGTGAAATCAAATCTTATATGATTAAGACAAAAAAAAAAAGAATAAACACAGAGAACTACATCTGGCCTCCCAACTTAGAAATATGTATAATAGATATTTAAACCAACCAAATTCAGGCACATGGAAAAAATACACCGAAGCTAAGGCTGAAAGAGAAATCTTCCTAAAAAATAAATGGGCCTTGGAAGATTTGAGAATAAGAAATATTTACCAGGGCTACCAAGGAATAGCAGCAAAACATCTAGCAAAAATCACTAAACATAGAAAATCTAAAAACATTATCACACTTTTTAAAACTGAGACAGGAGTGCATAAAGAAAACACAGAAATTCGTAAAGCTTTTCACAATTTTTATAAAGATTTATATGCAGAGTCATATGTTAATATAGATGAGAAAAATACATTTTGGAAGAAAATAAAATTACCACAAATAGCAGTGGAAACACTAGAACAAATCAATAATCCGATCACAGAAGCAGAAGTAAAAGATGCAATTAATAAGGCAAAAGCAAATAAAGCACCGGGTCCAGACGGTCTCACTGCAGAATTTTATAAGATACTAAAAGAGGAGCTTATATCAACATTAACCAAGTTATATAATACATATTACATACAAAATGAAATGAAGTCATCTTATTTCCAGGACGCAATAATAACCCTGATACATAAGAAAGGCAAACCTCCAGAGGATATGGGTTCATATCGACCCATATCATTATTAAATAATGATTATACGATATGTATGTATATAATAGCCGAGAGACTGAAGAAAGCCATTGGGGAGATAATACATGAAGATCAGTCCAGCTTTATGCCAGGTAGGAATGCAGTGCGGAATACGCGGATAGTGCTTCTTATTTTGGAGCATTACTTCTATAAACTACAGCACCATAGTAAAAGTAGAAACATAGACCTTGCCTTAGTAACAATCGATGCCGAAAAGGCATTCGATTCTATCATATGGGACCATCTGTTCACCTCTCTCGGTAGTTTTGGATTCTCAGGGAAGTTGATTGAATTCTTAAAATTAATCTATAATAAACCACGCTCCCAACTGCTAGTTAATGGAGATCTCTCACAGTACATAAGTCTGCACAGGGGGACCCGGCAAGGATGCCTACTATCACCATTGCTATTCAATATAGCTCTGGAGCCACTTGCAACCAGTTTAAGAAATGAAGAAGAGGGGATTAAGATAGGAAAACATTATCCCATTATCTCACTATATGCAGATGGTATTTTATTATTTTTGCAAAATACAAAAGTGAACATCCCTAAGACGCTAGAACTAATTAATAACTATAGTCAATTTTCGGGATATAAAATCAACAGAAAAAAATCAGAAATATTATGGATAAATAAAACGACACAAAGCTATTCCAAGCAGGTGTTCAAAGAGGTAGAACATATAAATTATCTTGGAATCTCTCTAGGCAGGGATCCCAAGGAGTGGTATAGTCTAAATTATGACAAATTGTTTGATAAATTGGCTAATGATCTGAAAAGGTGGAATATACTGTACCTCTCACTGTCAGCAAAAATAATGCTTATAAAAACAATTTTTTTTCCCCGGTTGATGTTTTTACTACAAAACTTGCCGATATTGATTAAAAAGAAAGATATAAACAGATACAACAGTCTTTGTGCGAAATTTATCTGGGGGGAAAAAAGACATGCCTTATCAGTAGAGAAACTTACACAACTTAAAAGGTACGGGGGACTAGCGCTCCCAAACCTAAAATACTATAATTAGGTGACACTGGTGAAATTTGGGGCAGACTGTGTAACAGGAGCTAATTATGTGACATTTTTTGAATAGAATCAGACTTGGTGAAGCAATTTAATTTAAAATCTATATTGCACCATCCTTATAATAAATTACCAAGTAACATTTGCAGATTGTCTACATTTGTCAACATAATACAAGCATGGCAGAAGTATCTGAAAGCACTTGGTTATAAATATCAGACTTCACACTACCTTCCTATTATAGGTATCCCTGACTTCACACCAGGCATCGAAAACAAAGTTTTTAAGAATTGGGGAGATAAGGGACTGATACATATGGCACAATTACAACAAGTGGCCCCAAGATTAATATACACGTTTCAGGAACTGACTCACACATTCAAACTTGAGGCGAAAGACTTTTATGCATATCTTCAAATAAGAAATTATCTTTTTAAAATATTATCTGCATTCGGGGAAGATTGGGCCAAACCTGAACTAGACTCAGGGATTAAATTATATAAAGCGGGTAGACGCTCAATCTCTTATTGGTATAAAGCAATATTAACCAAAACAGGACTAAATCATCTGCATAGAGTGAGTGATACACTAGTCAAATATTTTCCAACCATACAAATCAAAGATATAGAAAATAGTATAGATATGGCAGACAAAGCTACGTTAGCAATTAACTGGAGAGAATCTCAAGTTAAAGTAATTAATAGCTATTATTTAACGCCTTATAGAATGAGCAAATGGGCAAATAAAAGTCAGACGGTCAATTGCTTTAAATGTAATGCAGAGAGAGCAGATCTCCTACATTGTCTATGGTTTTGTCCCAAAATTCGGCAATATTGGTCCAAGATAAATTTCTGGGTAAATAAATATTTACAAGAAAACTTCCAGTTAATACCCCAACATATATTTCTCCTCCTAAAAGACAGAACAAATACAGGAGAACAACGATTAATAAACCTGACTATTTTAGTGGCCCGTGGCTTGATTTTTAAGAAATGGAAATCGCCGGACCCTCCTAAACTGGCCGAATTTTCTAATGTTATGAAACAACAAATGGCTAGTGAACTTCAGGATTTAAAACCAAACTCAGAAGAACAATTTAGACGGTACTTTTCTAAATGGAAAACAGTTATTTTGTCGTGGCCACAAGCAGCACAATTACTTTTTATTGCGCCTATAAAAAATGCATTACCTTTCATTACCTTAATTTTAGAAGAATTTTTACCCTCATACTGGTTATAAACAGAGACCGGAGTTGATAAATGATTATACCAATAATGGTGTCCAAGATAGAAATAGCATAATATAATCATAAGAGAGAAAAAAAAATGGCATACAGCGAGAGAATGAAAATTGGAAAACGGGGGGAATGAGGGGGGGGGAGGACGGAGCACAAGACCCTGCAGGTTTTCATAAAACAGGTAGAATCCTAAGATTTCCCTATGCATAGCAAGACTCGCTTAAATAGGGAAAAAAAAAAAATTTAATAGGAAAATGAATTCTGCCAGATAAACAATAGAAGGGGTGCACTTGGACAAAGGTCTTAGCTCAGGGTTCAAAGATCTCATGAGCACAGAACCAGACTGAATAATTTGTGTGCTTATATATATTAAATTCATATTACCCTTCAGAAGACTAAATGGAATAACGATGAGTAAGGTCTTAAGACAGGAAAGGTGAAAGATGTATAGTAATTTTCAAGGTTATATTGTATTATTTTATGTCGAGTGTTTAACGGGTTGTTATTATTTTCTGTATGTATTGAACCATTTTTTTTTTTTGAAACTCAAATAAAAAGATTTAAAAAAAAACAAAAACAAATCCGCTGTAGGTAGAATTTTGGTATCTTCTCATACACAGATGGTTACAAACAGTGGCGTAGTTTCAGCATACAATAAAGGATAACTAAGCACCTGTTTAAGGTGCACGGATCTCTTAAATACGGGTGTGTCAAGAGAGCTGGATTTTGCAGGTAAAAGGAAAAGGTGGAGTGGAATCCAAACTGGGATACATAAAGAAAGTTATGCAAGGTAAAAGGAAAAAGGTGGAGTGTAATTCTTACACGCTGAAGCCTGCGCTGTATATGTAATCTTGCCCCTAATGTCTCAGGTGATAGGGGGGAATAAAAGCAGGCAAAGGGCTTTAACATTAAGATACATACTGTACATATACATGTCTAAATATGTGTGTGTGTGTGTGTGTATATATATATATATATATACATATATATATTGTATATATATATATATATATATATATATATATATTTCTGTGTACATATGTAGTTATGTATTTATATGTATTTATATGTGTATATATGTATTTACAGACATAAATACATATGTACACGTATATAGATATATGTAAGTGCATTGGAGCCCTTTGCAGTTAAGTAGATGAAAACATGTAATAGCATATTTATGCAATATTCATATTTAATAAAGTGTTATACTGCGTATTTACTGTAATTATTTCACATGTCAATGTTCTGCACATAGCAGAATATGTTCTATGTATTTATAGTATATATATTATAAATATATATTTTACCAAAAAAACATGTTATATATAGAAATATGTATTTATAAATAGAAAGAACATATTCTGTTATGTAAAGAACATTGGAAGGTGAACTATTAATATTTTAATGTCAGGTTAGCACACTTGAGAATATGTGATCAGTGGATGTAAAAAGTCTACACCACCTTATGACATTGTAGGAATTTTAAATGTAAAGACAGAAATTGCATAAGTCTGCACAATGGGGGGTCTAGCTGTGTTCCTAGTTTACCAATCACGTTCTAATTAAGGCTGGTAGACAAATAGCATACCCTTGTCATTAATACAAGTAATTTTAATTAAACCTAGATTAAAGTCAGCTATAGCTGGAGAATATGCTTGAATGTTTGGGGTTGCGTTCTACTGGGAGAGCCATGGTCAGCAAAGAGTTGCCAAAGAAACTGCGAGAGCTAATTGAGAAAAAGTACCAGGAAAGTATCAGGAGAAGGATATAAAAGAATTTTGAAGGCACTGGATGTACTGTCAAAACCATCATCAATAAGTGGAGATATTGTGGCACCACAGAGTCATTGCAGAGATCAGGACAACACTGCAAATTTGATGAGAAAATAAGGAGAATCAAGAATATCCACCAAGAGGCCAACAGCAACACTAAAGGAACTACAGGAATTTCTGGCAGGTACCGGTCACTCCTTACATGTGACCACCTTTTCTTGTATTTTGCACATATCTGGGCTATGGGCAAGACGGAAACCCTTTCTTACAAAAAGGAACATCCAAGCTCAATTAAATAATGCCAAAAGATTCATTCAGTCACCCCAAACCATGTGGGAAAATTAGCTATGGTCTGACAAGACAAAAGTTTAACTTTTTGGCCAAAATTGTAAAAGATATGTTTGGCACAAAGCCAATAATGCTCATCATCAAGCTCATCATCAAAGGAATACCATACTGACTTTGAAACATAATGATGGTAGCATCATGCGTTGGGGCTGCTTCTCTTCAGCTGGGTCAGAGGATCTTGTCAAAATAGATGGGATAAAGAATAGCTCCAAATTTCAATATGTTTCGGCACAAAATCTGCTAGCGTCTTTCAGAAACCTGAAGATGAAGAGGAATTTCACATTCCAACAAGACGACCCAAAGCACACATTCAAGTCGACTACGACCTAGCTTCGGAGAAGGAAAATGAAAGTCCTGCAAATGGCCCAGTCAGAGCCCAGATCTTAATCCCATTGAAAACCTGTGAAGTGCCCTAAAGAGAGCTGTACACAGGAGACCCCCTTGCAAAAGGAACTTAAACTTTTTTTGCAAAGAAGAGTGGGATACAATTCCAAAGTCTAGATGTGCAAAGTTAATAGAGACTTAGGGCCTGATGAGGTCAACCTTGCAAGATCAGATATGACTTTTCACACCGACTGTCCTGGTGGAATTATCTTAAATAAAGGGCAGTCCCTGTGAGTAGCGAACACGCTGTAAAGGCAAACTTTGCTGTGTAGGGTGAAGTTAGTTGTGAGCTAACTTTAAAAATTAAATCCTGCAGCCAATATAAGTCACATTACGCTGCTTTCTTCGTATAGCATCTTATGATTGCCTATATTTTCACATGCATTTGTTCTTCTGTTAGGATGTTAAGTATTTTGAGTATTTTGATAAAACCTTGTGGAAATGTTTATAGAGTTACAATTTTTGATGCACCTTAACAACACATTCTTTTTCCTGTGTATTTTTGTGTGAATGGTTACATTATTAATTTTGTGTGATTTTTAAATTACGATTTTCATTGTGCACTTTTGTAATATATGCATCTCCTTCCCATACAAAAATGATATAAATAAATGCCATCCTGATACCAGTAAACAGCTCTCCTGTTTAACCCTTTGTTTGCTGCTGAAATATAAGATAATGTCAATATCTTACGAGAAAAAATATAAAATTTTTGATTTGTTATGGCAAAGTAGTCTCACTGGATAGAATGAAAGTCGTCCCAACTCTCTGATCATTGGCGTTTCAGGACATTCAAAAGTTGTGGTCAGGATTTTCTTTTACCTAAACCTTGGCCCAGCATGCACAATTCATAAGAACTATTTTGTCTTACTATAGTGTCTAACTATTTTTATTTTTATGGGGGTTTTTTTGGCAAATGTTTTATAGAATTTGATGATAGATCAGAATCAAAGATACATCAACTCTATCCATATTACATGTGACTTTATCCTTAGTATAGCCTTATGCAGTATTTTTTTATTTTTCTACAGTCCTTGTTTTTACTACCTCTAGTGGAAGTTTATTTCATGAATCCACCCCCCTTTCTGTAAAATAAAATGCTACTTTCTAAATTAAGATTATTTTTTTGTAGAAAATGCTTTCAGCTTCCCTTTTATTAAATCTCTTTAAATATTTAAAGATTTTATTATGTCACCTGTTATAGGGGGATTTTCTTTTTGTTCCTTTAATTTGTAAATGAGAAGTGAACTATACCTAGATAGATGTGGGTCAATTGATTATAATGGAGCTTAACTAGAAACTCTCAACAGTGACAAGGATCAGGAACAAATCTTTTTGAATTTAGCAATTTTCGGGTGTTCAGGAGTAGCATTCATTTTCTATAGCTTTGCAGAGCTATTGGGTCTCTAATGAATCCTCACAGTATAGCAGGTGTGCTGTTACATGAATTTGGTTTGATTGATGAATCCAGCATGACTGATTAATGTCTTCTTTAATAATTTTTCCCAAATTTCTTTATAGAGGTTTACATTGTTCACAGTGATACAATAAATATCATAGAACATCTGTGGAATACCAGTAATTGAAACATTATTTAACATTAAAATAAATACAAACTCAAAGTGTTTTATCTTATCTATTACAAAGCATAATCTAAGGCTGCATTACAAGCGGAGCGTAAAATTGCGCTTCCGCAAGTGCAATATTACAAGTGGTATTATAAGTAAAGCGCAATGCAAACGTGACCTCACGTTTGCATTGCATTGAAGGTTTATGCTTACGAGAGAGCAATTCCATAGGCTCCAATGGGAGCCTCATTCTGATGCCGTCATACATGGCACATCACCTAGCGCAGCGAAGTGTGTAAGTCGCACAACGATGGGCAGCAAATATAAATATATATGAATATATAGATATACAGTATACTTATGTGTTAATTTGTGTATATACACATATTAACACATGTATATGTATATAAGCATATACATACATATTTACAGGCAACACACAGTCCCAATAGACCACAATGTAAAGGCACTTTTCAGTGCTATTTACATTGCTCACTTATTCACCTGCTCACTTTAAGCCCTAAAAACTGCTTGCTGTAGTAATTAAAAAAAAACTAAAATGTTACATTTTTTTATCAGTTAAAAACAACAATATTATTAAATTTGGGGGCAATTGCAGACATTTTGAAAAATAACCAGAGACCTGGACCTCTATTTAAGAAAGTCAGGCGGACCTGAACCGACAGTGCGGATCAGGTCCGCCAGACCTCGCTGAATACAGAGAGCAATACGCTCTCCATATTCAGCATTGCAACAGCAGCTCACAAGAGCTGCTGGTGCAACGCCGCCCCCTGCAGACTCGCGGTCAATGGGCCGCCAGCAGGGGGTGTCAATCAACCCGATCGTACTCGATCGGGTTGATTTCCGGCGATGTCTGTCCGCCTGCTCAGAGCAGGCGGACAGGTTATGGAGCAGCGGTCTTTGTGACCGCTGCTTCATAACTGCTGTTTCCGGCGAGCCTGCAGGCTCGCCAGAAACACGGGGATCAAGCTCCATTCGGAGCTTGATAGATAGGCCCCCTGATCTCTGTTTAATTTTTGGAGCGTTAATTGCTTCCACGAACTTGCAGTAGCATTAACCAGCCACTTGTAATGGCTGGTTATTTACTGTGCACCTGTAAATGGGCGAATTTACCTGTTTATGTGCGCACAATTAGTGCTCCACTTGTAACTAGCCCTAAATAAGTTACTAAGGCTCAACATAAGAGCATTTTCATCAAAAGCAGAAATCATTTGTAAACTATCAACAATATTTAGGGGAAATGCAGAAATTAGAACTAACTATAAAAAAGATAACAGGTTGCTCAGTTACCAAACTGATTAACAGTTCAAAACATACCAGCATAGAGTTCTACTAAAACAAAACAAGTCATTATTTTAACGGACCCATTTTTATCTACTTCTTTAACCATTTTTATCTACATAAGACTAAAAGTGCAGCCTTTCTCTGTGCACGTCTTCTCTAATCATGATGCGATACAAATATATATACACCACGGCCAACAGGATAACGAGATGAAATGTCAGTTTTGTGATGAATGTAATAGAGCCTTAAAAAATGTCTCTCAAATCAGCAATGTGATTTGTTGTTCAAAATATTGCAAGAATGAATGGCCAGCCTGGGAACATGCCTCTTAGGAGTGATTGTAGGATGTAGGGGAAAGAAAAGACCAGGAAGAATCTGCAACTAAAGTGATATGAAGCAATCTGTTTCATTGTTATAATAAAAAAAGCACTAAACAGTAGCTTAAACTTAAAGGGAGAGTCTACACCAGAATATGTTTTGTTTTAAAAGATAGATAATCCCTTTATTACCCATTCCCTAGTTTTGCATAAGCAACACAGTTATGTAAATATACTTTTTACCTCTATGATTACCTTGTATCTAAGCCTCTGAAAACTGCCCCTTATTTCAGTTCTTTTGACAGACTTGTATTTTAGCCAATCAGTGCTGGCTCCTAGGAGCTCCACGTGCGTGAGCACAGTGTTATCTATATGACACACATGAACTAACACCCTCTAGTGGTGAAAAACTGTCAAAATGCCCTGAGAAAAGAGGGGGACTTCAAGGTCTAAGAAATTAGCATATGAACCTCCTAGGTTTAGCTTTCAACTAAGAATACCAAGAGAACAAAGCAAAATTGGTGATAAAAGTAAATGGGAAAATTGTTAAAAAATTAATAAAAAAGTATCAAGGTGGAAACATACTACACATGCATGCCAGATTACTTTATTTGAAAATATTAGAAACATAAAAAAACAGTCAACCGATGCACACACTTGCGCACACACACAGATTAAAACTTGCTTGAACAGTTGGTGTCAAATGAAGAGAGTCTCCAAAGTGATATTAAATAAAAGGTCAGATTATTGAGATAAATACTGCTATATGGGAGAGCTTTATATCGACTAATACCCAAAATTAAAAGGTTAAATAGTACATAGCATACCAATAATTGAAAGCACAGCTGATTCTAAATAAGCACCTTCTGTAGCGGAAGCTGATTTACATTTAATCTGACTAATATACAGCTAGATTACGAGTTTTGAGCGCTATAGGGAAATTACTGACCGCCACAAAAGCGACGTTATTTCACTTCCCTATAGCGCTGCTATTACAAGTTTTAAAAAAAGCAGGCTTGTGCGGGCGATATAGTTGTGTTGAGCTCCATACCGCACCCAAATCAAGCGCTGCTTTGACGTGCTCGTGCACAATTTCCCTATAGACATCAATGGGGAGAGCCGGCAAAAAAAAAGCCTAACACCTCCGATCGCGGAATGAAAAGCTCCGTAACGCAGCCCCATTGATGTCTATGGGGAAATTAAAAATTATGTTTAAACCTAACACCCTAACATAAACCCCGAGTCTATACACCCCAAATCTGCTGCCCCTAACACCGCTGCCACCTACATTACAGTTATTAACCCCTAATCTGCCTCCACCTACATTACAGTTATTAACCCCTAATCTGCCGCCTCTAACATCGCCGCCTCCTACATTACAGTTATTAACCCCTAATCTGCCGCCCCTAACATCGCCGCCACCTACATTACAGTTATTAACCCCTAAACCTCTGGCCTCCCACATCACTAACACTACATAAATATATTAACCCGTAAACCTAACCCTAACCCTAACGTAACACTAAGCATAAGTCTAACCCTAATCCTAACACCTCCTAATTTAAATATAATTAAAATAAATCTAAATAAACCTTACAATTATTAATTTAATTAATTACTATTTAAAACTAAATACATACTTACCTGTTAAAAACCACCTAAGCTAGCTACAAAATAACTAATAGTTACATTGTAGCTATGTTACGGCTAGATTACGAGTTTTGCGTTATGAGCGGTGCGGTGCTAACTTGCACATTATTGTCACTGCTCACTTCCCTACAGAGCTGGTATTAAAGGTTTACAAAAACCCGGCGTTAGCAGGCAAGAAGTGAGCGTAGAGCAAAATTGAGCTCCATACCGCACTCCTATGATTCCTATGGGGAAACAAAATGTATTCCTATGGGGAAACAAAATTTATGTTTACACCTAACACCCTAACATGAACCCCGAGTCTAAACACCCCTAATCTTACACTTATTAACCCCTAATCTGCCACCCCGACATCGCCGACACCTATATTATATTTATTAACCCCTAATCTGCCACCCCCGACATCGCCGACACCTACATTATACTTTTTAACCCCTAATCTGCTGCCCCCAATATCGCCGACAGCTACATTATATTTATTAACCCCTAATCTCACGCCCAAAATGTCGCCGCCACCTACCTACACTTATTAACCCCTAATCTGCCGCCCCCAACGTCGCCGCCACTATAATAAACATAATAACCCCTAAAACGCCGTAGTTAAATATTATTAACCCCTAATCTGCCGCCCCTAACATGGCCGCCACCTACCTACATTTATTAACCCGTAATCTGCCGCCCCCAACGTCGCCTCCACTATACTAAATTTATTAACCCCTAAACCTAAATCTAACCCTAACCCTAACACCCCCTAACTTAAATATAATTAAAATAAATCTAAATAAAACTTACTATCATTACCTAAATAATTCCTATTTAAAACTAAATACTTACGTATAAAATAAACCCTAAGCTAGCTACAATATAACTAATAGTTACACTGTATCTAAGGTTTTATTTTTATTTTACAGGCAAGTTTGTATTTATTTTAACTAGGTAGAATAGTTACTAAATAGTTATTAACTATTTACTAACTACCTAGCTAAAATAAATACAAATTTACCTGTAAAATAAAACCTAACCTGTCTTACACTAACACTTAACCTTACACTACAATTAAATAAATTACATAAATTAAATACAATTACCTAAATTACAAAAAACCCCACTAAATTACACAAAATTAAAAAAATATATCAGATATTTAAACTAATTACATCTAATCTAATAGCCCTATCAAAATAATAAAAGCCCCCCAAAATAATAAAAGCCCCCCAAAATAAAAAAAAACTCCTAGCCTAAACTAAACTACCAATAGCTCTTAAAAGGGCCTTTTGCTGGGCATTGCCCCAAAGAAATCAGCTCTTTTACCTGTAAAAAAATACAAACACCCCCCCAACAGTAAAACCCACCCACACATCCAACCCCCCAAATAAAATCCTAACTAAAAAAAACCTAAGCTCCCCATTGACCTGAAAAGGTCATTTGGATGGGTGTTGCCCTTAAAAGGGCATTTAGCTCTTTTTCCACTCAAAAGCCCTAATCTAAAAATAAAACCCACCCAATAAACCCTTAAAAAAGCCTAACCCCTGAAGATCAACTTACAGTTTTTGAAGACCCGACATCCATCCTCAAGAAGCGGCAGAAGTCCTCATCGAAGCCGGCAGAAGTCTTCATCCAAGCGGCCGAAGTCTTCATCCAAGCCCGCAGAAGTCTTCATCCAGACGGCATCTTCTATCTTCATCCATCCGGCATGGAGCGGCTCCATCTTCAAGACATCCGGCGCGGAGCATCCTCTTCAATCGAAGTCTTCTTGCAGAATGAAGGTTCCTTTAAGTGACGTCATCCAATTCTATCAGCCAATCGGAATTAAAGGTGAAAAAATCCTATTGGCTGATGCAATCAGCCAATAGGATCGAGCTTGCAATCTATTGGCTGATTGGAACAGCCAATAGAATGCAAGCTCAATCCTATTGGCTGATAGGATTTTTTCACCTTTAATTCCGATTGGCTGATAGAATTCTATCAATCGGAATTCAATCGGAATTCAAGGGACGCCATCTTGGATGACGTCATTTAAGGACCACTTCTGCCGGCTTGGATGAGGACTTCTCCTGGCTTCATTGAGGATTTCTTGCCGCTTTTATGAAGACTTCTCCCGGCTTCATTGAGGATGGATGTCCGGTCTTCAAAACTGTAAGTGGATCTTCGGGGGTTAGTGTTAGGTTTTTTTAAGGGTTTATTGGGTGGGTTTTATTTTTAGGTTAGGGTTTGGGCACTAAAAAAGAGCTAAATGCCCTTTTAAGGGCAATGCCCATGCAAATGCCCTTTTCAGGGCAATGGAGAGCTTAGTTTTTTTTTAGTTAGGATTTTTTATGAGGGGTTGGTTGGTTGGGTGGTGGGTTTTACTGTTGGGGGGTTGTTTGTATTTTTTTTACAGGTAAAAGAGCTGATTTCATTGGGGCAATGCCCCGCAAAAGACCATTTTTTTTATTAGTTTAGGTGTAATTAGTTTAAATATCTGATAATTTATTTTTTATTTTGTGTAATTTAGTGGGGGTTTTTTTGTGTCACCCCAGTGCAACTCATATCTGGTGTAACAGTAGTGTACATTTAGGTAATTGTATTTAATTTATTTCATTGTAGTGTAAGGTTAGGTGTTAGTGTAAGACAGGTTAGGTTTTATTTTACAGGTAAATTTGTATTTATTTTAGCTAGGTAGTTAGTAAATAGTTTATAACTATTTAGTAACTATTCTACCTAGTTAAAATAAATACAAACTTAGCTGTAAAATAAAAATAAACCCTAAGCTAGCTACAATGTAACTATTAGTTATATTGTAGCTAGCTTAGGGTTTATTTTACAGGTAAGTATTTAGTTTTAAATAGGAATAATTTAGGTAATGATAGTAGGTTTTATTTAGATTTATTTTAATTATATTAAAGTAAGGGGGTGTTAGGGCTAGGGTTAGACTTAGGTTTAGGGGTTAATAAATTTAGTGTAGCGGTGGCGACGATGGGGGCGGCAGATTAGGGGCTAATAAATGTAGGTAGGTGGCAGTGATGTTAGAGGCGGCAGATTAGGGGTTAATAATATTTAACTAGTGTTTGTGGTGCGGGAGTATGGCGGTTTAGGGGTTAATATGTTTATTATAGTGGTGGCGATGTCCAGAGTGGCAGATTAGGGGTTAATAAATTTATTTTAGTGTTTGCGATGCGGGCGGGCCTCGATTTAGGGGTTAATAGGTAGTTTATGGGTGTTAGTGTACTTTTTAGCACTTTAGTTATGAGTTTTATGCTACAGCTTTGTAGCGTAAAACTCATAACTACTGACTTTCAGTATCGATCTTGGCGGTATAGGCTGTACCGCTCACTTTTTGGTCTCCCAGACAGACTCATAATACCGGCGCTGTGGAAGTCCCATTGAAAAAAGACTTTACGCAAAGTGCATAGGTTAATTTGCGTTACGGCCAAAAAAGTGTGCAGTGCCCCTAAACCTGCAAGACTCGTAATACCAGCGGTAGTGAAAAAGCAGTGTTATGAGCCTTAACGCTGCTTTTTCACCCATAACGCAAAACTCGTAATCTAGCCATTAGGTTTTATTTGTATTTCACAGGTAAGTTTGTATTTATTTTAATTAGGTAGACTAGTTAGTAAATAGTTATTTACTATTTACTAACACCGGGTTTCTAAAGTCCCGTAATACCAGCGTTACTGTAGGTGAGCGGTAAGGAAAAACTGTGCGTTAGCAACGCACCCCGTACCGACAAAAACTCGTAATCTAGCCGTATTATTTTTCCAGTAAAGGTTTTTTTTTACCCATGCTCCACATTTGATAATGCCATACAGGTGAGAAACAAAGACTCTATAGTGATCTGTCAGGATTTTACTTTAGGGTTTACCAGAAGTGAAGAAAGTAACAGAGCTGAGAACACTTGAAAACAGGAAACTGAGTTATTTTCCAGTTAACTACTTTCACCAAAGGAGGTGAAGTCAAATATAGTGGTCCCATATAAAAAGTAGTGTTTCTGAAGGAACTTTCAGTGTTCTCATGAGCAGGTTTCAGTGTTTGGACCATGCGGTGTAGTGGTTAGCAATAGACCATGGACATTATGATATACAATCGGCTAGATTACAAGTTTTGCGTTATGAGTGAAAAAGCAGCGTTATGGCTCTTTTTCACTACCGCTGCTATTACGAGTCCTGTAGGTATAGCTGTACCGCACGCTTTTTGGCCGTCACGCAACGTAACTACCGCACTTTTTAAAAAGTCCTTTTTCAATGGGACTTCCACAGCGCCGGTATTACGAGTTTGCCTGTCCGGCCAAAAAGTGAGCGGTACACCCCATAACTACAAGATCTGTACAGTAAACTGAAAGTCAGTAGTGATGTCGTGAAAAGTTCGCCGGTGAATAGTTCCCGGCGAACATAGCATGTTCGCGTTCGCCGCGGCGGGCGAACATATGCGATGTTCGATCTGCCCCCTATTCATCATCATTGAGTAATACCCTGTACCTCACAGTAAGCAGACACATTCCAGCCAATCAGCAGCAGTCCCTCCCTCCTAGACCCTCTTACCTCCTGGACAGCATCCATTTTAGATTCATTCGGAAGCTGCATTCTTAGTGAGAGGAGGGACAGTGTAGCTGCTGCTGATTTAATAGGGAAATTGATAGCTAGGCTAGTGTATTCAGTGTCCACTACAGTCCTGAAGGACTCATCTGATCTCTGCTGTAAGGACAGCACCCCAAAAAGCCCTTTTTAGGACTAGAACATCAGTCTGCTTTTTTTTTTCCTGTGTAATCTAATTGCAGTTGCCTGCCTGCCAGCGTGTGTGTCAGGTTCACAGCGTATACTGTGCCCACTTGCCCAGTGCCACCACTCATATCTGGTGTAACAGTAGTGTACATTTAAAAAAACAACACTTTTTTGACTGTGTTAAATAATAGCAGTCAGTTTCCTTCACACGTGTGCGTTTCAGTGCCTGCCTGCCAGGGCACAGTGTCACCTCAGTGCAACTCATATCTGGTGTAACAGTAGTGTAGATTAAAAAAAAAAACAACACTTTTTTGACTGTGTTAAATAATAGCAGTCAGTTTCCTTCACACGTGTGCGTTTCAGTGCCTGCCAGGGGACAGTGTCACCCCAGTGCAACTCATATCTGGTGTAACAGTAGTGTAGATTTAAAAAAAACAACACTTTTTTGACTGTGTTAAATAATAGCAGTCAGTTTCCTTCACACGTGTGCGTTTCAGTGCCTGCCTGCCAGGGCACAGTGTCACCTCAGTGCAACTCATATCTGGTGTAACAGTAGTGTAGATTTAAAAAAAACAACACTTTTTTGACTGTGTTAAATAATAGCAGTCAGTTTCCTTCACACGTGTGCGTTTCAGGGCCTGCCTGCCAGGGCACAGTGTCACCCCAGTGCAACTCATATCTGGTGTAACAGTAGTGTAGATTTAAAAAAAAACAACACTTTTTTGACTGTGTTAAATAATAGCAGTCAGTTTCCTTCACACGTGTGCGTTTCAGTGCCTGCCTGCCAGGGCACAGTGTCACCACAGTGCAACTCATATCTGGTGTAACAGTAGTGTAGATTTAAAAAAAACAACACTTTTTTGACTGTGTTAAATAATAGCAGTCAGTTTCCTTCACACGTGTGCGTTTCAGTGCCTGCCTGCCAGGGCACAGTGTCACCCCAGTGCAACTCATATCTGGTGTAACAGTAGTGTAGATTTAAAAAAAACAACACTTTTTTGACTGTGTTAAATAATAGCAGTCAGTTTCCTTCACACGTGTGCGTTTCAGTGCCGGCCTGCCAGGGCACAGTGTCACCCCAGTGCAACTCATATCTGGTGTAACAGTAGTGTACATTTAGGTAATTGTATTTAATTTATTTAATTGTAGTGTAAGGTTAGGTGTTAGTGTAAGACAGGTTAGGTTTTATTTTACAGGTAAATTTGTATTTATTTTAGCTAGGTAGTTAGTAAATAGTTAATAACTATTTAGTAACTATTCTACCTAGTTAAAATAAATACAAACTTAGCTGTAAAATAAAAATAAACCCTAAGCTAGATACAATGTAACTATTAGTTATATTGTAGCTAGCTTAGGGTTTATTTTACAGGTAAGTATTTAGTTTTAAATAGGAATAATTTAGGTAATGATAGTAGGTTTTATTTAGATTTATTTTAATTATATTAAAGGGGGTGTTAGGGTTAGGGTTAGACTTAGGTTTAGGGGTTAATAAATTTAGAATAGTGGAGGCGACGATGGGGGCGGCAGTTTAGGGGTTAATAAATGTAGATAGGTGGCAGTGATGTTAGAGGCGGCAGATTAGGGGTTAATAATATTTAACTAGTGTTTGTGATGCTGGAGTATGGCGGTTTAGGGGTTAATATGTTTATTATAGTGGTGGCGATGTCCGGAGCAGCAGATTAGGGGTTAATAAATTTATTTTAGTGTTTGCGATGCGGGAGGGCCTCGGTTTAGGGGTTAATAGGTAGTTTATGGGTGTTAGTGTACTTTTTAGCACTTTAGTTATGAGTTTTATGCTACAGCTTTGTAGCCTAAAACTCATAACTACTGACTTTCAGTATCGATCTTGGCGGTATAGGCTGTACCGCTCACTTTTTGGTCTCCCAGGCAGACTCGTAATACCGGCGCTGTGGAAGTCCCATTGAAAAAAGACTTTACGCAAAGTGCATAAGTTAATTTGTGTTACGGCCAAAAAAGTGTGCAGTGCCCCTAAACCTGCAAGTAACAGTAGTGTACATTTAAAAAAAAAACACTTTTTTGACTGTGTTATATAATAGCAGTCAGTTTCCTTTACACGTGTGCGTTTCAGTGCCTGCCTGCCAGGGCACAGTGTCACCCCAGTGCAACTCATATCTGGAGTAACAGTAGTGTACATTTTAAAAAAAAAACACTTTTTTGACTGTGTTAAATAATAGCAGTCAGTTTCCTTCACACGTGTGCGTTTCAGTGCCTGCCTGCCAGGGCACAGTGTCACCCCAGTGCAACTCATATCTGGTATAACAGTAGAGTACATTTAAAAAAACAACACTTTTTTGACTGTGTTACATAATAGCAGTCAGTTTCCTTCACACGTGTGCGTTTCAGTGCCTTCCTGCCAGGGTACAGTGTCACCCAAGTGCAACTCATTTCTGGAGTAACAGTAGTGTAGATTTTATAAAAAACAACACTTTTTTGACTGTGTTAAATAATAGCAGTCAGTTTCCTTCACACGTGTGCGTTTCAGTGCCTACCTGCCAGGGCACAGTGTCACCCCAGTGCAACTCATATCTGGTGTAACAGTAGTGTAGATTTAAAAAAAAAAAACATTTTTTTGACTGTGTTAAATAATAGCAGTCAGTTTCCTTCACACGTGTGCGTTTCAGTGCCTGCCTGCCTGCCTGCCAGGGCACAGTGTCACCCCAGTGCAACTCATATCTGGTGTAACAGTAGTGTAGATTTAAAAAAAAAAAAACTTTTTTGACTGTGTTACATAATAGCAGTCAGTTTCCTTCACACGTGTGCGTTTCAGTGCCTTCCTGCCAGGGCACAGTGTCACCCCAGTGCAACTCATTTCTGGAGTAACAGTAGTGTAGATTTTATAAAAAAACAACACTTTTTTGACTGTGTTAAATAATAGCAGTCAGTTTCCTTCACACGTGTGCGTTTCAGTGCCTGCCTGCCTGCCTGCCAGGGCACAGTGTCACCCCAGTGCAACTCATATCTGGAGTAACAGTAGTGTACATTTAAAAAAAAAAAACACTTTTTTGACTGTGTTAAATAATAGCAGTCAGTTTCCTTCACACGTGTGCGTTTCAGTGCCTGCCTGCCAGGGCACAGTGTCACCCCAGTGCAACTCATATCTGGTATAACAGTAGAGTACATTTAAAAAAACAACACTTTTTTGACTGTGTTACATAATAGCAGTCAGTTTCCTTCACACGTGTGCGTTTCAGTGCCTTCCTGCCAGGGCACAGTGTCACCCCAGTGCAACTCATTTCTGGAGTAACAGTAGTGTAGATTTTATAAAAAACAACACTTTTTTGACTGTGTTAAATAATAGCAGTCAGTTTCCTTCACACGTGTGCGTTTCAGTGCCTGCCAGGGCACAGTGTCACCCCAGTGCAACTCATATCTGGTGTAACAGTAGTGTAGATTTAAAAAAAACAACACTTTTTTGACTGTGTTAAATAATAGCAGTCAGTTTCCTTCACACGTGTGCGTTTCAGTGCCTGCCTGCCAGGGCACAGTGTCACCCCAGTGCAACTCATATCTGGTGTAACAGTAGTGTAGATTTAAAAAAAACAACACTTTTTTGACTGTGTTAAATAATAGCAGTCAGTTTCCTTCACACGTGTGCGTTTCAGTGCCTGCCTGCCAGGGCACAGTGTCACCCCAGTGCAACTCATATCTGGTGTAACAGTAGTGTACATTTAGGTAATTGTATTTAATTTATTTAATTGTAGTGTAAGGTTAGGTGTTAGTGTAAGACAGGTTAGGTTTTATTTTACAGGTAAATTTGTATTTATTTTAGCTAGGTAGTTAGTAAATAGTTAATAACTATTTAGTAACTATTCTACCTAGTTAAAATAAATAAAAATAAACCCTAAGCTAGATACAATGTAACTATTAGTTATATTGTAGCTAGCTTAGGGTTTATTTTACAGGTAAGTATTTAGTTTTAAATAGGAATAATTTAGGTAATGATAGTAGGTTTTATTTAGATTTATTTTAATTATATTAAAGGGGGTGTTAGGGTTAGGGTTAGACTTAGGTTTAGGGGTTAATAAATTTAGAATAGTGGAGGCGACGATGGGGGCGGCAGTTTAGGGGTTAATAAATGTAGATAGGTGGCAGTGATGTTAGAGGCGGCAGATTAGGGGTTAATAATATTTAACTAGTGTTTGTGATGCTGGAGTATGGCGGTTTAGGGGTTAATATGTTTATTATAGTGGTGGCGATGTCCGGAGCAGCAGATTAGGGGTTAATAAATTTATTTTAGTGTTTGCGATGCGGGAGGGCCTCGGTTTAGGGGTTAATAGGTAGTTTATGGGTGTTAGTGTACTTTTTAGCACTTTAGTTATGAGTTTTATGCTACAGCTTTGTAGCCTAAAACTCATAACTACTGACTTTCAGTATCGATCTTGGCGGTATAGGCTGTACCGCTCACTTTTTGGTCTCCCAGGCAGACTCGTAATACCGGCGCTGTGGAAGTCCCATTGAAAAAAGACTTTACACAAAGTGCATAAGTTAATTTGTGTTACGGCCAAAAAAGTGTGCAGTGCCCCTAAACCTGCAAGTAACAGTAGTGTACATTTAAAAAAAAAAAACACTTTTTTGACTGTGTTAAATAATAGCAGTCAGTTTCCTTCACACGTGTGCGTTTCAGTGCCTGCCTGCCAGGGCACAGTGTCACCCCAGTGCAACTCATATCTGGAGTAACAGTAGTGTACATTTAAAAAAAAAAACACTTTTTTGACTGTGTTAAATAATAGCAGTCAGTTTCCTTCACACGTGTGCGTTTCAGTGCCTGCCTGCCAGGGCACAGTGTCACCCCAGTGCAACTCATATCTGGTATAACAGTAGAGTACATTTAAAAAAACAACACTTTTTTGACTGTGTTACATAATAGAAGTCAGTTTCCTTCACACGTGTGCGTTTCAGTGCCTTCCTGCCAGGGCACAGTGTCACCCCAGTGCAACTCATTTCTGGAGTAACAGTAGTGTAGATTTTTAAAAAAACAACACTTTTTTGACTGTGTTAAATAATAGCAGTCAGTTTCCTTCACACGTGTGCGTTTCAGTGCCTACCTGCCAGGGCACAGTGTCACCCCAGTGCAACTCATATCTGGTGTAACAGTAGTGTAGATTAAAAAAAAAACAACATTTTTTTGACTGTGTTAAATAATAGCAGTCAGTTTCCTTCACACGTGTGCGTTTCAGTGCCTGCCTGCCTGCCTGCCAGGGCACAGTGTCACCCCAGTGCAACTCATATCTGGTGTAACAGTAGTGTAGATTTAAAAAAAAAAAAACTTTTTTGACTGTGTTAAATAATAGCAGTCAGTTTCCTTCACACGTGTGCGTTTCAGGGCCTGCCTGCCGGGGCACAGTGTCACCCCAGTGCAACTCATATCTGGTGTAACAGTAGTGTACATTTAAAAAAACAACACTTTTTTGACTGTGTTAAATAATAGCAGTCAGTTTCCTTCACACGTGTGCGTTTCAGTGCCTGCCAGGGCACAGTGTCACCCCAGTGCAACTCATATCTGGTGTAACAGTAGTGTAGATTTAAAAAAAACAACACTTTTTTGACTGTGTTAAATAATAGCAGTCAGTTTCCTTCACACGTGTGCGTTTCAGTGCCTGCCTGCCAGGGCACAGTGTCACCCCAGTGCAACTCATATCTGGTGTAACAGTAGTGTACATTTAAAAAAAAATTTTTTTTTGACTGTAATAGATTGTATAGCAGTTAGTTGTCTGCAAGTGTGTGTGTCAGGCCTACAGCGTCTACTCTGCCAACTTCTGCCAGTGCACAGTGCCACTCATATCTGTTGTCACAGTAGCTTGCACGCATAGTGCCACTAATCGAAAAAAATTGACAGGCAGAGGCAGGCCACCCCGCAGGGGCCGTCGTGTTCGTGGTGCTGTGAATCCCTTTGGCCCTAGAATAATGCCCAGTGTTCAGAGGCTACGTACCCCGAACTCGAACATTTCTGAGGACATAGTTGACTGGCTAACACAGGACACCCAATCTTCTACAGCTTCCGCTCGGAACCTTGACGCACCATCCTCCTCCAGCTTAGCTTCGGGCACCTCTCAAGTTACCACTCGCCTGCCTGTTGCCACCACCAACACTAGCACCACCAACACTAGCTTCACTTGATCTATCAGAGGAGTTATTTACACATCAGTTGGAAGAAATGAGTGATAGTGATGCACAACTAAATAAGCCTATTAACCATTAACCCATAAACCGCCGACCCCCCACATCACCAACACTAAATAAACCTATTAAACCCTAAACCTCCAACCCCCCACATCGCCAACACTAACTAAAGCTATTAACCCCTAAACCACCGCCACCCCACATAACCTAAACCTATTAACCCCTAAACCGTCAGCCCCCCACATCGCAAAACCCTAAATAAAACTCTTAACCCCTTAACCCTAAAATCCCCTAACTTTAAATTCAAATTAAAATATAACTATCTTAAAATAAATATAAAAATTACATGTGAAATAAAAAAAAACTAAGATTAAACTATAAATTAATCTAAAATTACTATATTTAAAAAAAAAAATGAAAAATCGAAAAATAAAAAACCCATGTTAGCATTACAAAAAAGATACACTAAAAGTATGAAAAATAGCAAAAAGCTAACATTACCAAAAATAACAAACATTAAAATTACGCAAAATAAAAAAACACTAACATTACAAAAAATAATAAAGGAAATTATCAAAAATAATAACAATTAAACCTAATCTAATAGCCCTATAAAAACAAAAAAGCCCCCGAAAATAAAAACACCCCCTAATCTATCAATAAACTGATTTGAACAGCCAATAGGATTTAAGCAGCTCTCATCCTATTGGCTGATATGAATTTTTCAGCCAATAGGAATGCAACGGTGCCCCAATATAAAAGGGGTACCTTGCATCAATCCTTTGTGTGCGGAAACAATCACATGAAGAGGATCCTTCACGATGGATGGCTCCACGGTCACCGGTCCTGTTTCACGGTCACCTCCACTCCGTGCCTCCTTTGCCCTGGATGAAGATAGAAGAGGTCCCCGGCAGGATGAAGATGTCACCGCCTGGAAGAAGACCTTTACCGCCTGGAAGAAGCCAAACCCCCTTTTCTGGTCCCTTCAATGCAGAAACAATTCTACAATCACAGTGCGATTTCGTGCATTTTATTATCGCTTTTTTCGTCATACGGCACATGCGCAATACTATACAGCTGTTCGCGCATGCGCAGATTTCCTCTTTTATTACGATTTTATTTATAAGTATGATTTCTAAAACTATATAAAAAGTAATGAATAATAACGACAGCGCAATAAATAGTAAAACTATTCAGAATTTGAACGGTGTTTGAAAATGCATTAATATTAACTTTATACTTTAAGGTACATTAAACCCCAATTTTTTCTTTCATGATTCAGAAAGAGAATACAATTATAAACAACATTCCAATTTACTTCTATTATATAATTTGCTTAATTCTTTAGATATTCTTTGTTGAAGAAATAGCAATGCACATGGGGGAGCCAATCACACAAGGCATCTATGTGCAGCCACCAATCAGCAGAGACTGAGCATATCTAGATATGCTTTTCAGCAAAGGATATCAAGAAAATGAAGCAAATTAGATAATAGAAGTAAATTAGAAAGTTGTTTAAAATTGCATGTTATTTCTAAAGCATGAAAGAAAAAAAATGGGTTTCATGTCCCTTTAAGTAATTATAGTAACAACTTATAACATTACGAAATCCATTGAAAAATACTAGGGGTTTCATTCATCATTATGCTCCTAGTCAAATAATTAGTTAATTTAATTCTCTTTAAAGCAAGGGTTATTCTCGCAGCGTAGCGTAACGTTCTGGTCTATTCCGCTGTAACCTGTTCAATGGAACGTGACGTATGTCATGACTTTTCAAGAAGGTCGCGCATGCGCATTAAGCACAAAGTCGGACATCTTGATAACTCAGGTTATCATACATCATTCGTGCATGAAAAGTAATATTATAATGGTGGGTTTGGAAATCAATAAATTTTTGGAAGAGCATATCTAGATTACAGTAAAAATATGAAACGCAAAGCTTGCTACAAATATCATTATAATATATGTATTGACAGATTTATGGTAACTTTTTTTCATTGTTTAGTGTCCCTTTAAGGCAATGCCCTACAAAAGGCACTTTTAAGGGCTATTGGTAGTTTATTGATAGATTAGGGGGTGTTTTTATTTTGGGGGGCTTTTTTGTTTGTATAGGGCTATTAGATTACGTTTCATTTTTATTATTTTGGATAATTTTGTTTATTATTTTTTGTAATCGTGTTTTTTTATTTTGCGTAATTGTAATGTTTGTTATTTTTGGTAATGTTAGGGTTTTTGTTACTTTTTTGTAATTTTAGTGAATTTTTTTGTAATGTTAGGTTTTTTTTCATTTTTTTTTGTACTGTTAGGTTTTTTTAATTTTGTAACTTTGGTTTTTTATTTTTCGTTTATTTTATTTTTTAATATAGTAATGTTAGGCTAATTTATAGTTTAATCTTAGTTTTTTTTTATTTCACAGGTAAGTTTTTATTTATTTTAAGATAGTTATATTGTGATTTTAATTTAAAGAATAGGGGATAGTTAGGCTTAGGGGTTTAATTTATAGTGTTGCAATGTGAGGGACCGGTGGTTTAGGGGTTAATAACGTTATTATAGTAGTAGCGATGTGGGGGCAGCGGTTTAGGGGTTAAAAACTTTATTATAGCAGTAGCGATGTGGGGGCTGGCGGTTTAGGGGTTAATAGGTTTACCATAACAGTAGTGATGTGGGAGACCGGACATCTAGGGGTTAATAGGTTTATTTACTGGCAGCGATGTCTGGGGCAGTGGATTAGGGGTATTTAGACTAGGAGGCCCATTTATCAAGCTCCGAATGGAGCTTAAGGGCCTGTGTCTTCAGACTCGCCAGAAACAGCAGTTATGAAGCAGCGGTCTAAAGACGGCTGCTCCATAACCCTGTCTGCCTGCTCTGAGCAGGCGGACAGACATCGCCACAATTCAACCCGATCGAGTTGATTGACACCCCCCTGCTGGCAGCAGATTGGCTGCGAATCTGCAGGGGCGGAGTTGCACAAGCAGCACACAAGAGCTGCTGGTGCAATGCTGAATACGGAGAGCGTATTGCTCTCCGCATTGAGCGATGTCTGTCGCACCTGATCCGCTCTGTCAGACATTTGATAAATATGCCTCTAGGGGTTTATGTTAGGGTGTTAGGTTTTAAAGTAACTTTCTTCTGTTAAGTGTGATCAGTCCACGGGTCATCATTACTTGTGGGATATTAACTGCTCCCCTACAGGAAGTGCAAGAGGATTCACCCAGCAGAGTTGCTATATAGCTCCTCCCCTCTACGTCACCTCCAGTCATTCTCTTGCACCCAACGACTAGATAGGATGTGTGAGAGGACTATGGTGATATATTTAGTTTTTATATCTTCAATCAAAAGTTTGTTATTTTATAATAGCACCGGAGTGTGTTATTCCTTCTCTGGTAGAATTTGAAGAAGAATCTACCTGAGTTTTTCTATGATTTTAGCCGGAGTAGTTAAGATCATATTGCTGTTTCTCGGCCATCTGAGGAGTGAGGTAAACTTCAGATCAGGGGACAGCAGGCAGATTAATCTGCAAAGAGGTATGTAGCAGTTTATTATTTTCTGACATGGAATTGATGAGAAAATCCTGCCATACCGTTATAATGTAAACTCAGCCTTGAATGCAGTAGATGTAGCTGATATCAGGCTGTCATGTATGTATATTTTACACTTCAGTTTTCTGGGAAATGGTACTTCTCTGGCTTTTAAACTGTATACATAGACTTAACCTATTTTGCAGGGACTTGCAATAGGTTTTAAATGACAATTAATTATTGAGGTAAAATGTTTTTTTGCTGGCATGTAAAAACGTTTTTTTCTCTGAGGTACTGGGTGAAAAAATGTTTTGGGCACTTTTTTTCCACTTGGCAATAGTTTTGATTTAAATTAGAGCAGTTCACTGATCCATCTCACTGTTATGTGTGTGGGGGAGGGGCCATTTTGGTGCTTTCAATATGCATCAGAAAAACTCAGTCAGAGGTTCATTTTCTTCCTGCATGATCCGGTTCATCTCTACAGAGTTCAGGGATCTCAAGGGTCTTTTTTGAGGGAAGTAATCATACAGCAGAGCTGTGCTGATTGTATTAACTGTGATATAAAAAACGTTTATTTGTGTATTTTTTTTCTGCTGCCTGGGTTAGTTATCATTTGCTGAGGGGAACAATCCTTTGCTAAAACTGTATATTCTGACAAAGATTGATGCTATAACTTAATTATTTTATCTGTTATAATATTTTTCTGTGCTTCTTAAAGGCACAGTTCGTTTTCATATTATTTGTAAATTACTTTGAAAAGTATTTCCAAGTTGCTGTTTATTTGCTAGTGTGTTAAACATGTCTGATTCAGAGGAAGATATCTGTGCTATATGTGTTAATGCCAAAGTGGAGCCCAATAGAAATTTATGTACTAAATGTATTGATGCTACTTTAAAAAATAGTCAATCTGTACAAATTGAACATATTTCACCAAACAACGAGGGGAGAGTTATGCCGACTAACTCGCCTCACGTGTCAGTACCTGCATCTCCCGCTCAGGAGGTGCGTGATATTGTAGCGCCGAGTGCATCTGGGCGGCCATTACAAATCACATTACAAGATATGGCTACTGTTATGACTGAAGTTTTGGCTAAACTACCAGAACTAAGAGGTAAACGTGATCACTCTGGGATGAGAACAGAGTGCGCTGATAATGCAAGGGCCATGTCTGATACTGCGTCACAGTTTGCAGAACATGAAGACGGAGAGCTTCATTCTGTGGGTGACGGTTCTGATCCAAATAAACTGGACTCAGACATTTCAAATTTTAAATTTAAGCTTGAGAACCTCCGTGTGTTACTAGGGGAGGTATTAGCGGCTCTGAATGATTGTAACACAGTTGCAATCCCAGAAAAAATGTGTAGGTTGGATAAATATTTTGCGGTACCGACGAGTACTGACGTTTTTCCTATACCTAAGAGACTTACTGACATTGTTACTAAGGAGTGGGATAGACCCGGTGTGCCTTTCTCACCCCCTCCTATATTCAGAAAAATGTTTCCAATAGACGCCGCCACACGGGACTTATGGCAAATGGTCCCTAAGGTGGAGGTAGCAGTTTCTACTTTAGCTAAGCGTACCACTATCCCAGTGGAGGATAGCTGTGCTTTTTCAGATCCAATGGATAAAAAATTAGAGGGTTACCTTAAGAAAATGTTTGTTCAACAAGGGTTTATATTGCAACCTTTTGCATGTATTGCGCCTGTCACGGCTGCAGCAGCATTTTGGTTTGAGTCTCTGGAAGAGACACTTCAATCATCCACACTAGATGACATCACACACAAACTTAAATTCCTTAAGTTAGCTAATTCATTTATTTCAGATGCCGTAGTACATTTAACTAAACTTGCGGCTAAAAATTCAGGATTCGCCATTCAGGCACGCAGAGCTCTGTGGCTAAAATCCTGGTCAGCTGATGTTACGTCTAAATCTAAATTGCTTAATATTCCTTTCAAAGGGCAGACCTTATTCGGGCCCGGCTTGAAAGAGATTATTGATGACATTACAGGAGGTAAAGGTCATGCCCTGCCTCAGGACAAGGCCAAAGCCAAGGCTAGACAGTCCAATTTTCGTTCCTTTCGTAATTTCAAAGCAGGAGCAGCATCAACTTCCTCTGCACCAAAACAGGAAGGAGCTGTTGCTCGCTACAGACAAGGCTGGAAACCTAACCAGTCCTGGAACAGGGGCAAACAGGCCAGAAAACCTGCTGCTGCCCCTAAGACAGCATGAATTGAGGGCCCCCGATCCGGGACCGGATCTAGTGGGGGGCAGACTTTCCCTCTTCGCCCAGGCTTGGGCAAGAGATGTTCAGGATCCCTGGGCGTTAGAGATCATATCTCAGGGATACCTTCTGGACTTCAAATCCTCTCCCCCAAGAGGGAGATTTCATCTGTCAAGGTTGTCAACAAATCTAACAAAGAAGGAAGCGTTTCTACGCTGCGTACAAGATCTTTTATTAATGGGAGTGATCCATCCAGTTCCGCGGTTGGAACAAGGACAAGGGTTTTACTCAAATCTGTTTGTAGTTCCCAAAAAAGAGGGAACCTTCAGGCCAATCTTGGATTTAAAGATCCTAAACAAATTCCTAAGAGTTCCATCGTTCAAGATGGAAACTATTCGAACAATTTTGCCCATGATCCAAGAGGGTCAGTACTTGACCACAGTGGATTTAAAGGATGCTTACCTTCACATACCGATTCACAGAAGTCATTACCGGTATCTAAGGTTTGCCTTTTTAGACAGGCATTACCAGTTTGTAGCTCTTCCATTCGGACTGGCTACGTGTGATATACCTTTAAGGTATATCCCTGCTGCTTTACCTGACACTATAAAGAGGGACCAATTACGTCATTTCCTTGCCTGATTATTGAAGTTAAGACTCAGTATCACAGCTGACACCTGCTTCGTTTCTCTCAGGTCTCTAGAGATTAAGTTTACCTGCTCTAAGTCTTTTCACAGATTTCAAACCTGGATTCCTATGGACACTTTCTCTGAAGCAAATACAAATTGAAACTATTTTCATCTCACCTAACAATCTGCATTCTTAGTGAGTATATCGGATAATCCACATTTGACAGTACCCACAGCTGTTTTCAGACGCCGACGCCGATAACCGGAAGTGAGTCACACACTCTAATTTTCTTTCGGCACTCAGAACTCCGCTCCCTAAACAATACAGGTAAACTTTCTTTCTATGAAAAGTTAAGGATTACTAACTCTGCTGATTTGTTGAACTCCGCTACTCTAGACAGTGACTCTGTTCAGTGTATTCTCAAGAACCACATCATTGGTCTGACAGCGGTATTTACCCAGATACTGTTAGCTAAGAGATCATTAAACAACACTGCTTACACAAAGCGCCATACGCTCAGTGTCTATCTTGCAAACATTCCACATAACCTGTGGGGATGATTGGAGGTTGTCTGTGTGTATATATTTTAGAGTGTGTGTGAAGGTTAATTCTGAAAGGAGATTGACTTTATTTCTGAAGCCTCTTTTTCCATAATCTTTATTGCAATCCATATTGGCTTATAACATATGAAACCGAATCTCATTCAATGCCTGCCTAAGTAGTGAATTACTCTGTGAATCCTATAAGTTCATTGACATTCACTTAATTCAATTACTGTGTAATAACTGCTCAATGTGTCTCACTCCTATACATAGCAGTAATTAAGGGGTCTGTACACAAAAGAGCAACATTTTTTCATATTTATTCCAGAAACATTAGGGAGACTCGTTACATAATAATCAGGCCATAATTAAGATTCCTGTTTTGATTACTATTTTAAAACATGGATCCAAGTGAGATTAAAAACGAATTCTCTAATGTTTATCAGAAACTGGACTATCTTGCCCATGCATTACAAGAGGTGCAAACAGAAAATACTGCCATTAAAAATCTCTTAAAGGAATGTGTTACTACCAAACAACATGAGATACCTGAACCCCAGGTTCAAGCACCATTACCTTTTGCAGGTAAAAGGTCGGAATTTCGTGATTTTAAAAACGCCTGTAATCTATTATTCTCTCTCAGGCCACGCACCTATCACTCAGATAGAATCAGGGTATGCACAACAATTTCTTATTTAGTGGGAGAACCACAGACATGGGCAAATCGTTTCTTTGAAAATAACAACCCAATACTGGACTCCCTTTCAGATTTTTTTGCAGCAATGTCAAGTCTATATGAGGACACCAATAGCCAAATTCAAGCAGAAACAAAGTTACGCTCACTTAAGCAAGGGAAGAGGACGGTAGAAGAGTACACTACTGATTTCCAAATGTGGGCCACAGACTCCCTGTGGAATGACATCAGCTTAAGGAATCAGTTCCGTCTCGGACTCTCTGAGACACTAAA
Organism: Bombina bombina; assembly: GCF_027579735.1. Classification (NCBI taxonomy): domain Eukaryota; kingdom Metazoa; phylum Chordata; class Amphibia; order Anura; family Bombinatoridae; genus Bombina; species Bombina bombina. Next base: position 72,474,257 of record NC_069499.1, read on the forward strand.
AGATGAACTGTCCAGATTGGAAATACCTGATTCCCTCTGTGGACTCATCAAACTAAGCACTACGTTAGATAGGCGACTTAGAGAACGAAAGGCAGAAAGAGGTACTTATGAAACCACTACTAGACGCCCTTACATCCCATCTACTTCTCAAGAAAAAAGTTCAACCTACTCCATACCAATGGAGATTGGAGCAATTAAAGGTCCCCTAAGTCAAGAAGAAAAAACACGGAGAAGACTATCTAACCTATGTCTTTATTGTGGCCATAAGGAGCATTCTGTGGCCACATGCCCATTACTGGCAAAACAAAAGAAGGGTAAGAGTTACCAATCTATCTCTTTATGTAATAATAGTAAGATAACTCAACTTACACTTCCTCTCTCCTTGCAGTGGGATCAACTACATATCCAGAGTGATGCACTTATAGATTCCGGAGCTTCAGGCTTATATATTGATGTTTTGTTTGTACAACAAAATAAAATACCCACTGTGTGTAAAAAGCAACCAGTATTTGTAAAGTTAATAGATGGATCTATGATCCAACAGGGTCCCATCACACATCACACTATACCCCTACTTACAACAACTGTAGGGGGACACACTGAATATCTGACATATGATATCATACCAATTGAAAAACACAGACTAATTCTAGGCTATACTTGGTTAACCACACACAATCCTAACATTAACTGGATAGAAAATACTCTACAATTATCTTCTGACTATTGCCTCAAAACTTGCTACCCACACTACACAATTGGCAACATCGCAAATGGGGTACCACTGGCATATTCTGATCTACTAGATGTTTTTAACCTAAAGGAAGCTGAGTCATTACCACCACATCGACAGTTTGATTGCCCCATAGACATAATACCAGGTTCTCAAATCCCTTATGGCAAAATTTACCCACTTTCCCAAAAAGAGCTCACTCATTTACGAACCTATCTTGATGACAACCTTAAAAAAGGTTTCATTTCCCATTCAACATCACCAGCAGCAGCTGGGATATTTTTCGTCAAAAATAAAGATCAGACACTAAGACCCATAATAGATTATAGAGCACTTAATGCAATTACCATAAAAAACAGGTATCCCTTACCACTGATTCCCGAACTACTAGAAAGATTGTCAGATGCCACTATATACAGCAAATTAGATTTGAAGGGTGCGTATAATTTAATTCGAATAAAAAAGGGTGACGAATGGAAAACAGCTTTCCGAACTCGTTACGGATTATTCCAGTATAACGTAATGCCATTTGGTTTGAGCAATGCACCCGCTACATTTCAACATTTCATTAATGAAATTTTTCGGGATCTAACAGATATATGTGTCATCATTTATCTGGATGACATCCTAATATACTCAAAAAATCTTAAGGAACATGAGAAACATGTTAGATGGGTTCTAACTCGTCTAAGGGAACACAGGTTATTTGCAAAGTTGGAAAAGTGTAGTTTTCATGTCCAAAAAATAAAATTTCTTGGCTATATCATCTCTCCAAACAAGATTCAGATGGACCCTGAAAAAATAAGAATAATCCAGGAATGGTCAAGACCAAGAACTGTTCGAGCCCTCCAGAGGTTTCTGGGGTTCTCGAATTTTTATAGAAAGTTTATCAAGAACTTCTCTACACTAGTAAGACCACTAACTCAACTTACTAGGAAGGGTAAAAAATTCACTTGGTCTAACGATGCACAAGAAGCTTTCATTAATCTAAAGGACTCATTCACTACAGCTCCGATTCTCACTTTACCAGACTATCATTTGCAATTCATATTGGAGGTTGATGCCTCCAATACAGGAATTGGTGCAGTTCTGTCACAACGTAACAAAGAAACTCAAGACTTACATCCAATAGCATACTTTTCAAGAACATTACTCCCTGCTGAAACAAACTACAGTATCGGAGATAAAGAACTCTTAGCAATCAAAAGTTCGTTAGAACACTGGCGACATCTCCTTGAAGGTGCTAAAGAACCATTCCTCATACTTACAGATCACAAGAATCTCGAGTACTTAAAACGAAGTAAGACGTTATCAGCACGTCAAGTCAGGTGGTCTCTGTTCTTGGATAGGTTTGATTTCCAAATCACCTACAGACCAGGACACGCTAACACGAAAGCTGATGCTCTCTCCAGAATGAATGACATTACAAACACTACAGAAAGTTTAAACCCTATCATACCACAAGAAAAATTCATAGGAACTCTTTCCAATTTGGAGATGGACATTTTGGTAGAACTAAAAAGAGAACATGACCCCCCAACCAATTGTGTAACTGACTCCACATCAGGGTTATTATTCTATAACGACAGAATGTATATACCCAAAGTTTTGAGAAACTTTATTATGAAACACCATCACGACAACGCATTGTCTGGTCATAAAGGGGTGCAAAAAACTACTGACTTAATCAAACGTCATTTCTGGTGGCCAAATATGCTACAGACAATAGAGCAATATGTCAACACCTGTGACATCTGCTCTAGGAATAAAAAACCTCATAACAAACCAATTGGTTATTTAACATCACTGCCGATCCCAGATATGCCTTGGTCCACCATTTCGATGGATTTCATAGTAGACTTACCGAATTCACGCCAATATACTACGATACTTGTAGTGGTCGACCATTTGACTAAACTGGGTCATTTCATACCTCTCAAAAGCCTCCCCACAGCTATGCTCACAGCAAAAGTATTTCTAGATAATATAGTCAAACTACATGGGCTACCTACTACTATTATCACAGACAGAGGTACGCAGTTCACCTCAGCTTTTTGGAGGTCCCTATGTAAACGACTGCGTATAGATAATCGATATTCAACCGCATATCATCCACAAAGTAATGGGTTAACAGAACGGTTGAATCAAACCCTGGAACAGTTCCTTCGCTGTTACCTTACACATCTCCAGGATGATTGGCTTGATTATCTACCAATGGCGGAGTTTTCCTATAATAACTCCATTTCTTCCTCTACGAAAATGTCCCCATTCTTTGCTACATACGGCTACCATCCAACTACACTCACCTTGACACATACTACTGTTAACTGTCCCAGTGCATCAGACTATGCAACTAGTTTACAAGACAGACTTCAGCTACTTAAAACACATCTAGAGGAAGCAAAACGCAGCCAGAAACATTACTATGATTTACACCGCACACCGAGTCCAAATTATAAAATTGGAGACTTGGTTATGCTATCGACTAAATATTTAAAGTTACAAGTTCCCTGTAAAAAACTAGCCAATCAGTTCGTAGGACCTTTTCCGATTGAGACTATCGTAAATTCAAACGCTGTTCGTTTGACTCTACCAAGAAGTTTTGGCATACATCCAACTTTCCACGTATCCCTTTTGAAGCCATATGTGGCTGACACTCGAAATGCCTCTACACAGCCGCCTCCTCCAGTAGTTCTACAAGATCATCTTGAGTATGAGGTGGAACGTGTACTTGACTCACGATATCATCGGGGCCGTTTACAATACTTGATTAAGTGGAAGGGTTATGGTCCTGAAAATAACTCTTGGGAATCTCGTCTTGACGTGCATGCACCTGCACTGGTGGCTTCTTTTCATCGTCGCCATCCAGCCAAGCCGCACTTCCTCCCCTTGGCGGGTCACCCTTAACGGGGGGGATATGTGATATACCTTTAAGGTATATCCCTGCTGCTTTACCTGACACTATAAAGAGGGACCAATTACGTCATTTCCTTGCCTGATTATTGAAGTTAAGACTCAGTATCACAGCTGACACCTGCTTCGTTTCTCTCAGGTCTCTAGAGATTAAGTTTACCTGCTCTAAGTCTTTTCACAGATTTCAAACCTGGATTCCTATGGACACTTTCTCTGAAGCAAATACAAATTGAAACTATTTTCATCTCACCTAACAATCTGCATTCTTAGTGAGTATATCGGATAATCCACATTTGACAGTACCCACAGCTGTTTTCAGACGCCGACGCCGATAACCGGAAGTGAGTCACACACTCTAATTTTCTTTCGGCACTCAGAACTCCGCTCCCTAAACAATACAGGTAAACTTTCTTTCTATGAAAAGTTAAGGATTACTAACTCTGCTGATTTGTTGAACTCCGCTACTCTAGACAGTGACTCTGTTCAGTGTATTCTCAAGAACCACATCATTGGTCTGACAGCGGTATTTACCCAGATACTGTTAGCTAAGAGATCATTAAACAACACTGCTTACACAAAGCGCCATACGCTCAGTGTCTATCTTGCAAACATTCCACATAACCTGTGGGGATGATTGGAGGTTGTCTGTGTGTATATATTTTAGAGTGTGTGTGAAGGTTAATTCTGAAAGGAGATTGACTTTATTTCTGAAGCCTCTTTTTCCATAATCTTTATTGCAATCCATATTGGCTTATAACATATGAAACCGAATCTCATTCAATGCCTGCCTAAGTAGTGAATTACTCTGTGAATCCTATAAGTTCATTGACATTCACTTAATTCAATTACTGTGTAATAACTGCTCAATGTGTCTCACTCCTATACATAGCAGTAATTAAGGGGTCTGTACACAAAAGAGCAACATTTTTTCATATTTATTCCAGAAACATTAGGGAGACTCGTTACACTACGGCTCCAAGAATCTTCACAAAGGTTCTGGGCACTCTTCTGGCGGTACTAAGACCGCAAGGAATTTCAGTAGCTCCGTACTTAGACGACATACTGATACAAGCTTCAAGCTTTCAAACTGCCAAATCTCATACAGAGATAGTACTGACATTTCTAAGGTCGCATGGATGGAAAGTGAACGAAGAGAAAAGTTCTCTCTTTCCACTCACAAGAGTTCCCTTCCTGGGGACTCTGATAGATTCTGTAGAAATGAAGATTTACCTGACAGAGGACAGGTTAACAAAACTTCAAAGTGCATGCCGTGTCCTTCATTCCATTCAAGAGACCAGAAATTCTCTTCTATGGTGGCTTTATCGGCCACATCTGTCCAGGGGAATGCCATTCAGCAGGCCAGACTGGTCAATTGTAACAACAGACGCCAGCCTACTAGGTTGGGGCGCTGTCTGGAATTCTCTGAAGGCTCAGGGACTATGGAATCAGGAGGAGAGTCTTCTTCCAATAAACATTCTGGAATTGAGAGCAGTCCTCAATGCTCTTCTGGCTTGGCCCCAGTTAGCAACTCGGGGGTTCATCAGGTTCCAGTCGGACAACATCACGACTGTAGCTTATATCAACCATCAGGGAGGGACAAGAAGCTCCCTAGCAATGATGGAAGTATCGAAGATAATTCGCTGGGCAGAGTCTCACTCTTGCCACCTGTCTGCAATCCACATCCCGGGAGTGGAGAACTGGGAGGCGGATTTCTTAAGTCGTCAGACTTTTCATCCGGGGGAGTGGGAACTTCATCCAGAGGTCTTTGCCCAAATACTTCGACGTTGGGGCAAACCAGAGATAGATCTCATGGCGTCTCGACAGAACGCCAAGCTTCCGCGCTACGGGTCCAGATCCAGGGATCCGGGAGCGGTCCTGATAGATGCCTTGACAGCACCATGGACCTTCAGGATGGCTCATGTGTTTCCACCTTTCCCGATGCTTCCTCGATTGATTGCCAGAATCAAACAGGAGAAAGCATCAGTGATTCTAATAGCGCCTGCATGGCCACGCAGGACTTGGTATACAGATCTGGTGGACATGTCATTCTGTCCACCTTGGTCGTTACCTCTGAAACAGGACCTTCTGATTCAGGGTCCTTTCAAACATCAAAATCTAACTTCTCTGAAGCTGACTGCTTGGAAATTGAACGCTTGATCTTATCAAGGCGTGGTTTTTCTGAGTCAGTTATTGATACCTTAATACAGGCTAGGAAGCCTGTTACCAGAAAGATTTACCATAAAATATGGCGTAAATACCTATATTGGTGCGAATCCAAAGGTTACTCTTGGAGTAAGGTTAGGATTCCTAGGATATTGTCTTTTCTACAAGAAGGTTTAGAAAAGGGGTTATCCGCTAGTTCCTTAAAGGGACAGATCTCAGCTCTGTCCATTCTGTTACACAAGCGTCTGTCAGAAGTTCCAGACGTTCAGGCTTTTTGTCAGGCTTTGGCCAGGATTAAACCTGTGTTTAAAGCTGTGGCTCCACCATGGAGTTTAAACCTTGTTCTTAACGTTTTACAGGGTGTTCCGTTTGAACCCCTTCATTCCATTGATATAAAGTTGTTATCTTGGAAAGTTCTATTTTTAATGGCTATTTCCTCGGCTCGAAGAGTCTCTGAGTTATCAGCCTTACATTGTGATTCTCCTTATTTGATTTTTCACTCGGATAAGGTAGTTCTGCGTACTAAGCCTGGGTTCTTACCTAAGGTAGTCACTAACAGGAATATCAATCAGGAGATTGTTGTTCCATCCTTGTGCCCAAATCCTTCTTCGAGGAAGGAACGTCTTTTGCACAATCTGGATGTAGTTCGTGCCCTTAAATTTTATTTACAGGCAACTAAAGATTTTCGACAAACGTCTTCCCTGTTTGTCGTTTACTCTGGTCAGAGGAGAGGTCAAAAAGCTTCTGCTACCTCTCTCTCTTTTTGGCTTCGTAGCATAATTCGTTTAGCTTATGAGACTGCTGGACAGCAGCCTCCTGAAAGAATTACAGCTCATTCCACTAGAGCTGTGGCTTCCACTTGGGCCTTTAAGAATGAGGCCTCTGTTGAACAGATTTGCAAGGCTGCAACTTGGTCTTCGCTTCATACTTTTTCCAAATTTTACAAATTTGACACTTTTGCTTCCTCGGAGGCTATTTTTGGGAGAAAGGTTCTTCAGGCAGTGGTTCCTTCTGTATAAAGAGCCTGCCTATCCCTCCCGTCATCCGTGTACTTTTGCTTTGGTATTGGTATCCCACAAGTAATGATGACCCGTGGACTGATCACACTTAACAGAAGAAAACATAATTTATGCTTACCTGATAAATTCCTTTCTTCTGTAGTGTGATCAGTCCACGGCCCGCCCTGTTTTTTAAGGCAGGTAAATATTTTTTAAATTATACTCCAGTCACCACTACACCCTTGGCTTCTCCTTTCTCGTTGGTCCTTGGTCGAATGACTGGAGGTGACGTAGAGGGGAGGAGCTATATAGCAACTCTGCTGGGTGAATCCTCTTGCACTTCCTGTAGGGGAGCAGTTAATATCCCACAAGTAATGATGACCCGTGGACTGATCACACTACAGAAGAAAGGAATTTATCAGGTAAGCATAAATTATGTTTTCTTTTCCCCATAGATATCAATGGGGATTGCGTTATAGCGATTGCCATTCGATGATCGCAGGTGTTAGTTTTTTCCTAACACTTTCTCATTACTGATGCCCATGGGGATAAACGTGCACAAGCATATCAAGTCAGGCCTTGGTTTTTATCGCACCATACTGCACAACAAAAGAAGGTTTTTCAGTAACTTGTAATGGCAGCAGACTCTGGAGTGCGATACTGCTCATTTTTTTACATTATTTACGCACCCCGCTTAGCGCACAACTTGTAATCTTGGTGAATCTTTGTTATGGTGGATTTGCTAATGTTGATCTGATTCCTGTAGATAATGATTGGAAGGAACAAGGGGAATGAGATCTACAAGCAGAGCCTAATAAACTGACACTTGTCCACATTAATTTGTAAGGCATTTTCTAAATAAAATTTTTGGATTCTGGACAACCTCATGTAAGCTTAGTCTTGTATATGACCCACCATTTGTATTTATGGTCTGAAAAGTACTAGTTTATCTAGAGTAAAACGTGAACTTTAGTGAAAGAAATAATGCATAAAAAAACCCATTGTGAATGATTTCTAACTTATTTGACTATGTTAAGAATAATTGGTGGAGCACGAAAAATAATGTAAATTAATTATTATACTTAGAAATTTGGCTGCTCTTCTAATATTCAACTATAATGTGGGACAACATCCCTTGAAATATAAACATTGATATACAATGCATTTGTCCAGGGATAAAAAGGAAATAATATATCAACAGAAGAAAACACATTTTTTTAACCATAAACACTAAACCCCATCAAGTGCTGTACTGTTGTATTCTTGGGGGACATGGTCACCAATAAAGTGGTGATAACCAGAAAGCTAGACAGAAGTGTTGTCACAGGGACCTAGGGGAATTCCCTTACCTTCTCCTCACTGCCAGCTTTGCTATCATTGTCCTCTACACAATGCTGTAGCTGTCCACGTTAAAGCCGGGTGCCATTCCAGTGTCACTGGTACACTTGGCAGAATGGAATGCCTCGACTTTAATACCAGCTGCAAGTATGTGCTAAGATGACATTGTCATACCTGATATGGAGTTAAATGACACTCCATTTCCAGGAAGAGGCTTTCCTTGTGAACAGTAAATCCTTTAAAAAAAAAAAAAAAAAATGTGAGCGCACGCAGTTCAGTGCTTGGTTATTCTGAAGCTTTAGCTAAGGTTACCTTGTGATCCTCTCCTGTTCCTGACCATGCTCTTTCCTCTGTTTTTCCTCCTGCAACTGTTTCTATCCAGCATACCCACTCCCTGGTCCTACCCTGCTCTCAGCATCATTTAATCTTTTGACAACTTGGACTTGGCTACCCTTATCAATTTATGAATCTTCTTTGCCTGCTCTGACCTCAGACAATTTGACCTTGCTTTTGCCTGCTCCTCTTTTACTTATTGCTTGGGCCTTGTACCATCACAGACCTCCTAGGATCCTGTCCTCACCTCCAGGTTTTCAAGATGTCCTGCTTGTAAGGGTGTGCTGTCTTGCTGCTATTGGGTTCCAGTTATGGATCAGCCTACTGGGTCAGTGACAGTTGTAACGTCTAATTTAAAAAAGTGGAATTATTTCTTTTATGTAATTGGTCTCATAAACTTTTAAATCAGAGGGAGAAATATGGATTCTATAGTAGCCCCCCTTCCTAACCACTAGAAATCACTGGTATCTAGTGGAGCAAGGAATCACCATTTTTAATGGGGATCAACTGCATCCTAAGGGCCCTTGCCAAAACTGTGGGAGAGACAAGGGCTCTGTTAAAGCCTCCTCAGGTTAAACAACTATTTAAGGGTGATCACCTACATCAAACAGGCAACCCCTCATTTGAAAGGGCAGACTTTTGCCTATAAGAAATTCAGAGGCTGTGATATGGAATTTCAAATCCCTCCATCTAGTCAAAGAACCTGGATTTCTTTGAATAAGCAGGAAGTTCCTGGTTGTCTGTGACATCCCTGACACTTCCTGCAAGAGCTGGCAATGGGGGAGAAGACTGCAGTCTCTTTTCCTGGTTGCAGTGTGAGGGGTTCCCAGGATCCAGATTGGAGAAGAGACCACCATGATGAAAGCACATGGTCGTCATCCACACATAGCAGCAGATGTGCATTATGACAATGGGTCATCATGTGCATTCAAGGGGTCAAGCACTTTGACATTATAATTTAAAATGTTTAATTGAATATAATAATAAAACTTTGTCATATACCTTCTGTTCCAATCAGCCAATAGAATGCGAGCTCAATCCTATTGGCTGATCGGATCAACCAATAGGATTGAAGCTCAATCCTATTGGGTGACTGCATCAGTTAATAGGATTTTTTCACCTTTAATTCCGATTGGCTGATAGAATTCTATCAGCCAATCGAAATTAAAGGGACGCCATCTTGGATGTCATCATTTAAAGGAATCTTCATTCGTCGTCAGTCATCGGAAGAAGAGGATGCTCCGCACCGGATGTCTTGAAGATAGAGCCGCTCTGTGCCAGATGGATGAAGATAGAAGATGCCGTCTGGAGGACCATTTCTGCCGGCTTGGATGAAGACTTCTCCCAGCTTCGTTGAGGACTTCTTGCCGCTTGGATATAGACTTCTCCCAGCTTCGTTGAGGATGGATATCTGGTCTTAAAAACTGTAAGTGGATCTTCGGGGGTTAGTGTTAGGTTTTTTTAAGGTTTTTTTTGGGTGGGTTTTATTTTTAGATTAAGGCTTTTGGGCTGAAAAAGAGCTAAATGCTCTTTTAAGGGCAATGCCCATATAAATGCCCTTTTCAGGGCAATGGGGAGCTTAGGTTTTTTTAGTTAGGATTTTATTTGGGGGGTTGGTTGTGTGGGTGGTGGGTTTTACTTTTGGGTGGTTGTTTGTATTTTTATTTACAGGTAAAAGAGCTGATTTCTTTGGGGCAATGCCCCGCCAAAGGCCCTTTTAAGGGCTATTGGTAGTTTAGTTTAGGCTAGGGTTTTTTTTTATTTGGGGGGAAGGCTTTTTTATTTTGATAGGGCTATTAGATTAGGTGTAATTAGTTTAAATATCTGATAATTTCTTTTTTTATTTTGTGTAATTTAGTGTTTTGTTTTTTTTGTAATTTAGGTAATTGTATTTAATTCATTTAATTTATTTACAAAAAACACAAAAATGCAGACAGAGGTGCCACATGTGTAGAAAAGTCATACACCAGAACATCAATGATGAAGTAAAACAGGATACTCACAAACGAGAAGGTACTCTCTTGTGCCAATAGAGGCAGGCTGGTGTTCAAACAGCAAACCAGCTAGCTGATTATAGGCAATTCTTCTCACCACCGGATATCATCCCAGGAGCTGGATCACTGGATATACAGCTGGGGAAACTGGGTCTATCCCTGAGAAACGCGTCGCTTTTTATCTCATTGTGGAGATCTTATACACACCCAGGCAAATATATGTTTTAGACTTTTAATAAATATACTTTTAAAGTTCCAATTTGGCATATGGTTTTTTTTTGAGATTCACCTCCAGCTACCAGAAGGGGCCAGATTGCCCTGCCTTCCATCTTCCTTACAGCCAGCTGTATATCCAGTGATCCAGCTCCTGGGATGATATCCAGTGGTGAGAAGAATTGCCTATAATCAGCTAGCTGGTTTGCTTTTTGAACACCAGCCTGCCTCTATTGGCACAAGAGAGTGCCTTCTCGTTTGTGAGTATCCTGTTTTACTTCATCATTGATTTTCTGGTGTATGACTTTTCTACACATGTGGCGCCTCTGTCTCCATTTTTGTGTTTTTGCTGCAGAGTTCCATCATTATATATGGTGAAGTCAGAGTGCTGCCTTTCCTTCACATTTTGAGGATTTCTACAGAACACCCAAGGACTAATTTTTACATTCTGTTTGTATGGTATTATATAACATATATTATATATATTGTATTATCTATATATATATATATATATATATTTATATTTATTGAATTTTGTATTGTTCCATTATAGCAGATTCAAATTTTATAGCGCCTCCTATAGGAGCTGGTGGTATAGGGGTGTTCAGAGCACACTTATCTATACTATCTGACTCCAGTTTGTTTGATTTAATTTATTGAATTGTAGTGTAATGTTAGGTGTTAGTGTAAGACAGGTTAGGTTTTATTTTACAGGTAAATTTGTATTTATTTTAACTAGGTAGTTAGTAAATAGTTAATAACTATTTAGTAACAATTCTACTTAGTTAAAATAAATACAAACTTGCCTGTAAAATAAAAATAAACCCTAAGCTAGATACAATGTAACTATGAGTTATATTGTAGCTAGCTTAGGGTTTATATTATAGGTAAGTATTTAGTTTTAAACAGGAATAATTTAGGTAATTATAGGAATTTTTATTTAGATTTATTTTAATTATATTTAAGTTAGGGGGTGTTATGGTTATGGTTAGACTTAGGTTTAGGGGTTAATAAATTTAATATAGTGGCGGCGACGTTGGGGGCAGCAGATTAGGGGTTAATAAATGTAGGCAGGTGGCGGTGATCTAAGGGGCAGCAGATTAGGGGTTAATAATATTTAACTAGTGTTTGCGAAGCGGGAGTGCGGCAGTTTAGGGGTTAATAGGTAGTTTATGGGTGTTAGTGTACTTTTTAGCACTTTAGTTATGAGTTTTATGCTACAGCTTTGTAGCGTAAAACTCATAGCTACTGACTTTAAATTGCATTACGAATCTTGCGGGATAGGCTGTACCGCTCACTTTTTGTTTTGGCCTCCCAGAAAAAGCTTGTAATACTGGCGCTATGGAAGTCCTATTGAAAAAAGACTTTACGCAAATTGCGTAAGTTAATTTGCGGTACGGCCAAAAAGGTGTGCAGTGCCCCTAAACCTGCAAGACTCATAATAGCAGCGGGAGTGAAAAAGCAGCGTTATAACCCATAACGCTGCTTTTTCACTCATAACTCGTAATCTAGCGGCAAGGTAGGTAGCGTGCACTTGTCTAAAGAACCATATGGGAGTAGTTTTGCTTAATGTTTCCACAATGAAGAGCATTGGTAAAAGTATTCTGCGAGATTACGAGTTTGGCGCTAGCCTTAAAAAGCAGCGTTGAGAGATCCCAACGCTGCTTTTTATCTAACGCTGGTATTTCGAGTCTGACAGGTAGAGGCTCACCGCTCATTTTTCTTCTGCGACTCGAGGCTACCGCAAATCCCCTTACATCAATTGCGTATCCTATCTTTTCCATGGGATTTGCCTAACGCTGGTATTACGAGCCTTGGAAGAAGTGAGCGGTAGACCCTCTCCTGGCAAGACTTCGACCGCATTTAAAAGTCAGTAGTTAAGAGTTTTATGGGCTAACGCCACTGAGCGGATCATGTCGGACAGACATTGGATAAATCGGACACTTAGGCCTCTAGTTATCAAGCCGTCAACCTCAAATACGCTGGAATTCCGCAGCGTATTTGTGGTGAGGCTGATTCGCCTTAGTTATCAAGCCCTAGATACCGGCAAAAGTAGAATTTTGTGACGTAAGCTTCGATCTGCCGGACTCAGTCCGACACAGATCGATTCTTACGTCACTCCAGATGTTCTGCACACAAGTGCGGCACAATCTGACTACTTTTGCTAGTTATCAAATGACTACCAGGTACGCTCGGCACTTTTCCGGCCCAGCGTACCTGGTTTTCAAACTGCCGCCCTGGAGGCGGCGGATCCCATAGAAATCAATGGGAGTCTGACCATAGCGAAAGTTCATGTTCGCTGCTGCCAGATATCCCATTGATTCCTATGGGAGCTGTCTACACCTAACACCCTAACATGTACCCCGAGTCTAAACACCCCTAATCTGTCCCCCCTACACCGCCGCAACTAAATAAATGTATTACCCCCTAAACCGCCGCTCCCGGAGCCCACCGCCACTCTAATAAACTTATTAACCTCTAAACCGCCGCTCCCGGAGCCCACCGCCACTATAATAAATATGTTAACCCCTAAACCGCCACTCCCGGAGCCCACCGCCACCTACATTATACCTATTAACACCTATCCTGCCCCCCTATACCGTCGCCACCTATAATAAAGTTATTAACCCCTATCCTGCTGATCCCGGACCTCGCCGCAACGAAATAAATAGTTTAACCCCTAAAACACCGCTCCCAGACCCCGCCGCAACCTATATTAAACTTATTAACCTCTAATCTGCCCCCCCTATACCGTCGCCACCTATAATAAATGTATTAACCCCTATCCTGCCCCCCCTACACTGCCGCCACTGTAATAAAATCATTAACCCCTAAACCTAAGTCTAACACTAAACCTAACACCCCCCTAACTTAAATATTAATTAAATTAATCTAAACTAAATACTTACCTTTAAAATAAACCCTAATATAGCTACAATATAAATAATAATTATATTGTAGCTATCGTAGGATTTATTTTTATTTTACAGGCATCTTTCAATTTATTTTAACTAGGTACAATAGCTATTAAATAGTTATTAACTATTTAATAGCTACCTAGCTAAAATAAAGAGAAATTATAGGTGGCGACGGTGTAGGGGGGCAGATTAGGGGTTAATACGTTTAATATAGGTTGCGGCGGGGTCCGGGAGCGGCGGTTTAGGGGTTAAACTATTTATTTAGTTGCGGCGAGGTCCGGGATCAGCAGGATAGGGGTTAATAACTTTATTATAGGTGGCGGCGGTATAGGGGGGGCAGGATAGGGGTTACTAGGTATAATGTAGGTGGCGGCGGTGTCCGGGAGCGGCGGTTTAGGGGTTAATACATTTATAAGAGCTGCGGCGGGGTCTAGGAGCGGCGGTTTAGGGGTTAATAACTTTATTGAGTTGCGGGGGGCTCCGGGGGCGCCGGTATAGGGGGTAGAACAGTGTAGTTAGTGTGGGTGCTTATTGACAGGCTAGCAATAAAGCTGTCAAATAGCCGAAGAGCAGCGAGATCGGATGTGTGATAACTCTCACAGTCCGCTGCTCATGGCCCCGTACTTGGTGCGCAGCTTTTTGACAGCTTTTTTGATAACTTAGGCGAAATTTTGCAGGTCCGCGGCGGCGATGGTAGGCGAGCTTAGGCGGGCATATTGAATCGGCGAAGGCAGGTAAAGTAGACGACTTGATAACTACCCCCCCTAGTCTCTTTTTGGCACCATTAGGTGACTTTGGGATAGAGTGGCACGGTATATTGCATTTTCGTGATTGCGAAAACACTGCTAGAGTTAAGCTTTTTGCAGTAGTTGGGTTACGCTTGTATTACAAGTTAAAAAAAAACTTATTTTGCTCAGGCGGTAACGTGACTAGATCTGAACATCCCAAAAAAAAATAACACCCACTCTCTCGCGCAAACACGATCACATTTTCGTTGCGTTAACCCAACTTGAAAATATGAATATTTCGTTTTCCAATGTTCTTAACATTACGGAATATGTTCTTTTTATTCATAAATAAATAGTTCTACAAATATCTGATATATATATATATATATATATATATATGAATATCTATTTATAAATACATAGAACATATTCTGCTATGTGCAGAACATTGGAATGTGAAATATTTACAGTAAATACACAGTTAAATATATACATATACATACAAATGCATCTTTGGCAATATATCTATATGTATCCCTATGTTAAGGTCCTTTGGCGGCTTTTTTTTTTCTAATGTTACCAATCTCATATCTTTGAGCAAAGACAAGTTCAGGGAATTAGCTGTGGGGAAGAGTAAAATTTGGCGTAGTGTGCTGGCACCAATAGTGTGCTCATAAACTGTAAAGGTATGATCAATTGACAGTTATGCAGTGCTCTCTTGAAGTAATCCTGAGCACATAAGTACATATAAATAGGAGGAGTGGGGTTCCGTCTGTTCCCTTATCAGACCGGTGCCCCTTAACCACTATCTCACCGCCGGTACAGAGGTATATATATGCATGCAAAAGTTCACAGCGTGGTTAGCTAGATAGAGCACTGTGGGATAAGAAGCAAATTTGTACCTTTGATCCTGCTGTTACCCACCGGAGATCATCCTCTGTCCGCTATTTACTGCTTACTGCCGTGTGACTTGTGTCTCCACTGGTGAATAATGCCGTGTAGCTCCCAGGGCAGCTTCCTCTCCGAGTGCGGTGTGTGTGTGTCTCCTCCTTGCCAAATGGTAATGAGTAAGGCATTCTGCTGAAACGCGTATACCTGTCTTTTTTGTAGTCTGCTTTCTAACAGTAGATTCTGTTTGTCATGTATTAGCCCCGGGGAGCATGTTTTTCTCCCCTCACACTGTTTGTTTTCTGTTTCACTCATTTGCGTTGTAACATTGTAAGCCGTTTCAAATAAACCTTTTTGTTGCAACTCATTCTCACCTGTGCTCCTCAATCACTTTCACATCATATCTTTGAGCCCTTATAACTTTTTTGTTATAAGGTGTTATTATGAGTGTAACTGTACATTACTTTGTAATGTATTTTTGATGTGTTTTGTAACACTTTTTAGTTTCGGAAAACACTGAGCTCTGAGACTGCGGTAAGAAAATACGTAACTTGTAAAATAAGCGCAATCGAAAATGTTTTTGAAAACACAATATCACTTGCGCAAAAACGTTTGCGCCTCACTAGCCCTTAAAATCTTAATATGGTGGGATCTTTAGCTGTTCCTTAGTACAATGCATTTGGCTGACACCTGTTTTTCGAGCTAGTGTATGCTGTTTTTGTTCATTCAGATTTAGCATTACAATGTAATCATCCTCTGCTGGTTCCAAAAAAAGCCTACATTTCAGGTACTTAAGCTGTTCGAGTTGAAGCAGCATGGTGTAATCAACAATTTCCAGAAATCTTTTAAATTGAAGACAGAATGTCAGAACAACAGTGTGTAAATTGTGCTAATAATAATAATATAACAAGAACATGATTTAGGATATTGTGTAAAAATGGTAGCTAAGTCTATGCAATTGTGAACGTAAGCTCGCATTTGCATTGCTGGGAAGCATTGAGGTCACGAGAGCACGCTACCATAGGCTCCTATGGGAGCCTCGTTCTGATGCCATCAGAGACGGCATCAGAACTAAAGTGCAGAGCAGTTGGTAAGTAGCGCAGTGATGGCAGCATTTCTAAATATATATGTATATGCTCATGCATCAAATAGGTGAGTTTTCCCATATAACATCTGATATTTTTACATTTTACAATGGTAACAACGTTTGCATTGTGATCATTCTAATGTCAAAAAAGGCATATCGGGAGCTCAAAAATAGGTGAAAAACACAATCCACTTGACCGGGATTGACTAAATGATTAGAATATTTTATTATTGCACCGTTGTTTGTATATAACATATTATAGCATTTCCTTTTTCAATTTTTACGTCCTTTTAAAGAATATTTGCTGAAAAATATGCAATATAATTCCTAATGCCAGCCTATAAGTATATGTCTGCAAGAAACAATCAGCTAGATTACGAGTTGTGCGTTATGACTCAAATATCATCGTTATGGGCCATAACGCTTTATTTTCCCTAACACTGCTATTACAAGTTTCCCTAGCGCCACAAATATCAGCATCTACGCTCAAATACCTAACGCTCACCTAGACCCAGTAGTTAATGATATACCGATAACAAAAACATCCACGAATCACTTCAAAAACATTACACAAAGTACACCTACACTCATACAAACACTCTACAATATTTCATTTTTAAATTAAAAATGTTTATGGTCAAAATATAACGGATCAAAGTTACGAGATCTCGGGTGTTTGAAAAAAAATGCACAAACCCATTTTACATTGACTTACATAGACATACGGGAACATACACTCATCTAGCTACATCTAACTACAAATACTATCACATATATACACAAATCGATACATACAAACAATATACAGCACATTACCCACACAAAACATTAGTTTATTATGAAATTAACCCGATTTAGCTACTTTTTTACAGAAGCACAGGACGTCACTCACTTTACGCACAACAAAAGTGTTGGGTTTTATTTTTCTTGAAAATTCTCTCCTTCATTGACTTTTATGGGGAATACGTGCTCGAAGTCCATCGAGTTCAACATATACAAATCTAAAATATGTACAAAAAGCTCCAGTTAAGCTTAAATAATCCCACTAAAAGGTGACCCATTTAATACTAGCAATCATATCCATGAATTTTGTTTATAGACAGAAATGTATCCAAATAATTTTCAAATGTATCTAGGGTATTGGCATTTACTACCTCCTTTGGTAATGAGTTCCAAAATGTTATTGCTCTTACAGTGAAAAAACGTTTCCGTTGCAGGAGATTAAATCTCCTTTCCTCCAACCTTAAATTGTGACCTCTGGTCACAAACAATTTTCTTTGAATAAAGAGCGCTTCTGCCATCTGTGTATATGGGCCTTGAATATATTTATATAAAGTAATCATGTCACCTCTTAAGCGCCTTTTTTCTAAAGAAAACAGACCCAGTTTGACTAGCATGTCCTCATAGGTTAAATTCTCCAATCCCCTTATTAGCATTGTGGCCCTTCTCTGAACTTTTTCTAGTTCTGCAATATCTTTTTTTGCGATCGATCCCCAGAACTGCACTCCATACTTAAGGAGAGGTCTTACCAGGGCTTTAAATAGTGACAGAATTATGCTTTCCTCCCTTGAGTCAATGCCTCTTTTAATACATGCTAGTATCTTATAAGCCTTTGAAGCCGCTGCCCTGCATTGTGCACCCATCTTTAGCTTGTTATCTATTACTACTCCCAAATCCCTTTCCTCCTGTGTTTGACTAAGTCTTGTCCCATTTAAATAATACGTTGCCTGCTTATTTTTACTGCCAAAATGTAGAACCTTGCATTTTCCCATATTAAATCTCATTTTCCATTTACCTGCCCATAAATCTAATTTTTGCAGGTCCCTTTGTAACGAAAGTTCATCCTGCTCTGACCTAATGATCTAACTTAACTTAGTATCATCTGCAAAAATAGAGATGTCGCTATTTAATCCTAGCTCCAAGTCATTTATAAAAATATTAAAAAGAATAGGGCCCAGCACTGATCCCTGGGGTACTCCACTGATTACCTTTGTCCAATCTGAGAATGATCCATTTACTACTACTCGTTGCTCCCTATCTTTTATCCAGTTATTTATCCACAAACTAACATTTTCAGCTATTCCCAGTCCCTTAATTTTGTGCATTAATCTCTCATGTTGCACTGTATCAAACGCCTTTGCAAAATCTAAGTATATCACATCAACTGATTCCCCTTTATCTATATTTTTACTTACTTCCTCATAGAATCTAATTAGATTAGTTTGACATGATCTATTTCTCCTAATATCATGCTGATTAGAACTCATAATCTTGTTTACACGAATATGCTCATCAATATAATCCTTTATAATCCCTTCAAATATCTTCCCCACTATTGATGTCAGACTAACTGGTCTATAGCTTCCTGGATCATCCCTACTTCCCTTTGAAGAGTGGCACCACATCAGCTTTATGCCAATCCTTGGGTACCATGCCTGAGGATAATGAGTCTTGAAAAATTAAGAGTAGAGTTTTGTCTATAACAGTGCTAAGCTCCCTCAACACCCTTGGGTGTATTCCATCTGGGCCTGAAGTTTTATTTACCTTAATATTATCCAATTTGTTCCTGATATCCTCTATACATAACCCAATTAATGGTATGGGCTGGCATGTTTTATTTTGCTCCAAAGTATCATCCAATGGTTCCTCTCTTGTGTATACTGAAGAAAAAAACTGGTTTAGTATCTCAGCCTTCTCCCTGTCACTGTTAATCATGCTACCCTCCCTGCATTTTAATGTACTTATATTGTCTTTCTTAGATTTTTTGCTATTTATGTACTTAAAGAATCTTTTAGGGTTAGATTTAGAATCCTTTGCAATTAATTTTTCATTTTCAATTTTGGCTAATTTGATTGCTTTTTTGCATGCTTTGTTACATTCCTTATAAATATGGAATTTTGCGTCTGTACTATTTTCTTTGAATAATTTAAATGAATTGTATCGCTAATTTATTCATTCTTGCGTTGGTCCCGCTATGACAAATAGATCAATAAATTACTATTTCCCTATGGAGTTATGGGTTTTACTTGTGTGAACATCACTACAACATCAAATTCTTTAAAGAAATTACATCAACTATAAATCACCATCAAATCTATCATCATCAATACGAAATCGGTTTCCAAAATTAAATCATATTTAAACGGACAGAAAAAATATTTTTTAACATTTTATTATTCACAAACAGTAGGCAATTGTAAACACGTCACATTTACATCTATTATAGCATTTCATTTATTCAACTCATATGCTTGGATGAACAGCATATCTAGATAGGCTCACCTGATGATGATTGATGGATGCACATGCATGCCTTTTGTCATTGACTCATACATGTGCATTGATATTCAGTCGAAAAAACAGATATAAACAATTAACACATTTACATCATACAACTACATTGGAAAGTTGTTTAACA